>NW_027617440.1:0-117350 GCF_964187855.1 Myxine glutinosa
TGTGGAAAAAACACTTTTCGCACTTGTGTTAGTGTTGAAAAACCACTTTTCGCACTTGTGTTAGTGTTGAAAAACCAGTTTTCGCACTTGTGTTGGTGCAGGAAACCACTTTTGCACTTGTATTAGTGTGGAAAAAACACTTTTTGCACTTGTGATAGTGTTGAAAAACCACTTTTCGCACTTGTGTTAGTGTTGAAAAACTACTTTTCGCACTTGTGTTAGTGTTGAAAAACCACTTTTCGCACTTGTGTTGGTGCAGGAAACCACTTTTGCACTTGTATTAGTGTGGAAAAAACACTTTTTGCACTTGTGATAGTGTTGAAAAACCACTTTCCGCACTTGTGTTGGTGCAGGAAACCACTTTTGCACTTGTATTAGTGTGGAAAAAACACTTTTCGCACTTGTGTTAGTGTTGAAAAACCACTTTTCGCACTTGTGTTAGTGTTGAAAAACCACTTTTCGCACTTGTGTTGGTGCAGGAAACCACTTTTGCACTTGTATTAGTGTGGAAAAAACACTTTTTGCACTTGTGATAGTGTTGAAAAACCACTTTTCGCACTTGTTTTAGTGTTGAAAAACCACTTTTCGCACTTGTGTTGGTGCAGGAAACCACTTTTGCACTTGTATTAGTGTGGGAAAACCACTTTTCGCACTTGTGTTAGTGTTGAAAAACCACTTTTCGCACTTGTGTTGGTGCAGGAAACCACTTTTGCACTTGTATTAGTGTGGAAAAAACACTTTTTGCACTTGTGATAGTGTTGAAAAACCACTTTTCGCACTTGTGTTAGTGTTGAAAAACCACTTTTCGCACTTGTGTTGGTGCAGGAAACCACTTTTGCACTTGTATTAGTGTGGAAAAAACACTTTTTGCACTTCTGATAGTGTTGAAAAACCACTTTTCGCACTTCTGTTAGTGTTGAAAAACCACTTTTCGCACTTGTGTTAGTGTTGAAAAACCACTTTTCGCACTTGTGTTGGTGCAGGAAACCACTTTTGCACTTGTGTTAGTGTTGAAAAACAACTTTTTGCACTTGTGTTAGTGTTGAAAAACCACTTTTTGCACTTGTGTTGGTGCAGGAAACCACTTTTGCACTTGTATTAGTGTGGAAAAACACTTTTTGCACTTGTGATAGTGTTGAAAAACCACTTTTCGCACTTGTGTTAGTGTTGAAAAACCACTTTTCACACTTGTGTTAGTGTTGAAAAACCACTTTTCGCACTTGTGTTAGTGTTGAAAAACCACTTTTCGCACTTGTGTTGGTGCAGGAAACCGCTTTTGCACTTGTATTAGTGTGGAAAAACCACTTTTCGCACTTGTGTTAGTGTTGAAAAACCACTTTTCGCACTTGTGTTAGTGTTGAAAAACCACTTTTCGCACTTGTGTTGGTGCAGGAAACCACTTTTGCACTTGTATTAGTGTGGAAAAAACACTTTTTGCACTTGTGATAGTGTTGAAATCCACTTTTCGCACTTGTTTTAGTGTTGAAAAACCACTTTTCGCACTTGTGTTGGTGCAGGAAACCACTTTTGCACTTGTATTAGTGTGGGAAAACCACTTTTCGCACTTGTGTTAGTGTTGAAAAACCACTTTTCGCACTTGTGTTGGTGCAGGAAACCACTTTTGCACTTGTATTAGTGTGGAAAAAACACTTTTTGCACTTGTGATAGTGTTGAAAAACCACTTTTCGCACTTGTGTTAGTGTTGAAAAACCACTTTTCGCACTTGTGTTGGTGCAGGAAACCACTTTTGCACTTGTATTAGTGTGGAAAAAACACTTTTTGCACTTCTGATAGTGTTGAAAAACCACTTTTCGCACTTCTGTTAGTGTTGAAAAACCACTTTTCGCACTTGTGTTAGTGTTGAAAAACCACTTTTCGCACTTGTGTTGGTGCAGGAAACCACTTTTGCACTTGTGTTAGTGTTGAAAAACAACTTTTTGCACTTGTGTTAGTGTTGAAAAACCACTTTTTGCACTTGTGTTGGTGCAGGAAACCACTTTTGCACTTGTATTAGTGTGGAAAAACACTTTTTGCACTTGTGATAGTGTTGAAAAACCACTTTTCGCACTTGTGTTAGTGTTGAAAAACCACTTTTCACACTTGTGTTAGTGTTGAAAAACCACTTTTCGCACTTGTGTTAGTGTTGAAAAACCACTTTTCGCACTTGTGTTGGTGCAGGAAACCACTTTTGCACTTGTATTAGTGTGGAAAAAACACTTTTTGCACTTGTGATAGTGTTGAAAAACCACTTTTTGCACTTGTTTTAGTGTTGAAAAACCACTTTTCGCACTTGTGTTGGTGCAGGAAACCACTTTTGCACTTGTATTAGTGTGGGAAAACCACTTTTCGCACTTGTGTTAGTGTTGAAAAACCACTTTTCGCACTTGTGTTGGTGCAGGAAACCACTTTTGCACTTGTATTAGTGTGGAAAAAACACTTTTTGCACTTGTGATAGTGTTGAAAAACCACTTTTCGCACTTGTGTTAGTGTTGAAAAACCACTTTTCGCACTTGTGTTGGTGCAGGAGACCACTTTTGCACTTGTATTAGTGTGGAAAAAACACTTTTTGCACTTCTGATAGTGTTGAAAAACCACTTTTCGCACTTGTGTTAGTGTTGAAAAACCACTTTTCGCACTTGTGTTAGTGTTGAAAAACCACTTTTCGCACTTGTGTTGGTGCAGGAAACCACTTTTGCACTTGTGTTAGTGTTGAAAAACAACTTTTCGCACTTGTGTTAGTGTTGAAAAACCACTTTTTGCACTTGTGTTGGTGCAGGAAACCACTTTTGCACTTGTATTAGTGTGGAAAAACACTTTTTGCACTTGTGATAGTGTTGAAAAACCACTTTTCGCACTTGTGTTAGTGTTGAAAAACCACTTTTCACACTTGTGTTAGTGTTGAAAAACCACTTTTCGCACTTGTGTTAGTGTTGAAAAACCACTTTTCGCACTTGTGTTTGTGCAGGAAACCACTTTTGCACTTGTATTAGTGTGGAAAAAACACTTTTCGCACTTGTGTTAGTGTTGAAAAACCACTTTTTGCACTTGTGATGGTGCAGGAAACCACTTTTGCACTTGTATTAGTGTGGAAAAAACACTTTTCCCACTTGTGTTAGTGTTGAAAAACCACTTTTCGCACTTGTGTTAGTGTTGAAAAACCAGTTTTCGAACTTGTGTTGGTGCAGGAAACCACTTTTGCACTTGTATTAGTGTGGAAAAACCACTTTTCGCACTTTTGTTAGTGTTGAAAAACCACTTTTCGCATTTGTGTTAGTGTTGAAAAAACACTTTTTGCACTTGTGTTGGTGCAGGAAACCACTTTTGCACTTGTATTAGTGTGGAAAAAACACTTTTTGCACTTGTGATAGTGTTGAAAAACCACTTTTTGCACTTGTGTTAGTGTTGAAAAACCACTTTTCGCACTTGTGTTAGTGTTGAAAAACCACTTTTCGCACTTGTGTTGGTGCAGGAAACCACTTTTGCACTTGTATTAGTGTGGAAAAAACACTTTTTGCACTTGTGATAGTGTTGAAAAACTACTTTTCGCACTTGTGTTGGTGCAGGAAACCACTTTTGCACTTGTATTAGTGTGGAAAAAACACTTTTCGCACTTGTGTTAGTGTTGAAAAACCACTTTTCGCACTTGTGTTAGTGTTGAAAAACGACTTTTCGCCCTTGTGTTGGTGCAGGAAACCACTTTTGCACTTGTATTAGTGTGGAAAAACACTTTTTGCACTTGTGATAGTGTTGAAAAACCACTTTTCGCACTTGTGTTAGTGTTGAAAAACCACTTTTCACACTTGTGTTAGTGTTGAAAAACCACTTTTCGCACTTGTGTTAGTGTTGAAAAACCACTTTTCGCACTTGTGTTGGTGCAGGAAACCACTTTTGCACTTGTATTAGTGTGGAAAAAACACTTTTTGCACTTGTGATAGTGTTGAAAAACCACTTTTTGCACTTGTTTTAGTGTTGAAAAACCACTTTTCGCACTTGTGTTGGTGCAGGAAACCACTTTTGCACTTGTATTAGTGTGGGAAAACCACTTTTCGCACTTGTGTTAGTGTTGAAAAACCACTTTTCGCACTTGTGTTGGTGCAGGAAACCACTTTTGCACTTGTATTAGTGTGGAAAAAACACTTTTTGCACTTGTGATAGTGTTGAAAAACCACTTTTCGCACTTGTGTTAGTGTTGAAAAACCACTTTTCGCACTTGTGTTGGTGCAGGAGACCACTTTTGCACTTGTATTAGTGTGGAAAAAACACTTTTTGCACTTCTGATAGTGTTGAAAAACCACTTTTCGCACTTGTGTTAGTGTTGAAAAACCACTTTTCGCACTTGTGTTAGTGTTGAAAAACCACTTTTCGCACTTGTGTTGGTGCAGGAAACCACTTTTGCACTTGTGTTAGTGTTGAAAAACAACTTTTCGCACTTGTGTTAGTGTTGAAAAACCACTTTTTGCACTTGTGTTGGTGCAGGAAACCACTTTTGCACTTGTATTAGTGTGGAAAAACACTTTTTGCACTTGTGATAGTGTTGAAAAACCACTTTTCGCACTTGTGTTAGTGTTGAAAAACCACTTTTCACACTTGTGTTAGTGTTGAAAAACCACTTTTCGCACTTGTGTTAGTGTTGAAAAACCACTTTTCGCACTTGTGTTTGTGCAGGAAACCACTTTTGCACTTGTATTAGTGTGGAAAAAACACTTTTCGCACTTGTGTTAGTGTTGAAAAACCACTTTTTGCACTTGTGATGGTGCAGTAAACCACTTTTGCACTTGTATTAGTGTGGAAAAAACACTTTTCCCACTTGTGTTAGTGTTGAAAAACCACTTTTCGCACTTGTGTTAGTGTTGAAAAACCAGTTTTCGAACTTGTGTTGGTGCAGGAAACCACTTTTGCACTTGTATTAGTGTGGAAAAACCACTTTTCGCACTTTTGTTAGTGTTGAAAAACCACTTTTCGCATTTGTGTTAGTGTTGAAAAAACACTTTTTGCACTTGTGTTGGTGCAGGAAACCACTTTTGCACTTGTATTAGTGTGGAAAAAACACTTTTTGCACTTGTGATAGTGTTGAAAAACCACTTTTTGCACTTGTGTTAGTGTTGAAAAACCACTTTTCGCACTTGTGTTAGTGTTGAAAAACCACTTTTCGCACTTGTGTTGGTGCAGGAAACCACTTTTGCACTTGTATTAGTGTGGAAAAAACACTTTTTGCACTTGTGATAGTGTTGAAAAACTACTTTTCGCACTTGTGTTGGTGCAGGAAACCACTTTTGCACTTGTATTAGTGTGGAAAAAACACTTTTCGCACTTGTGTTAGTGTTGAAAAACCACTTTTCGCACTTGTGTTAGTGTTGAAAAACCACTTTTCGCACTTGTGTTGGTGCAGGAAACCACTTTTGCACTTGTATTAGTGTGGAAAAAACACTTTTTGCACTTGTGATAGTGTTGAAAAACCACTTTTCGCACTTGTTTTAGTGTTGAAAAACCACTTTTCGCACTTGTGTTGGTGCAGGAAACCACTTTTGCACTTGTATTAATGTGGGAAAACCACTTTTCGCACTTGTGTTAGTGTTGAAAAACCACTTTTCGCACTTGTGTTGGTGCAGGAAACCACTTTTGCACTTGTATTAGTGTGGAAAAAACACTTTTTGCACTTGTGATAGTGTTGAAAAACCACTTTTCGCACTTGTGTTAGTGTTGAAAAACCACTTTTCGCACTTGTGTTGGTGCAGGAAACCACTTTTGCACTTGTATTAGTGTGGAAAAAACACTTTTCGCACTTGTGTTGGTGCAGGAAACCACGTTTGCACTTGTATTAGTGTGGAAAAAACACTTTTTGCACTTGTGATAGTGTTGAAAAAACACTTTTCGCACTTGTGTTTGTGCAGGAAACCACTTTTGCACTTGTATTAGTGTGGAAAAAACACTTTTTGCACTTGTGATAGTGTTGAAAAACCACTTTTCGCACCTGTGTTGGTGCAGGAAACCACTTTTGCACTTGTATTACTGTGGAAAAACACTATTTGCACTTGTGATAGTGTTGAAAAACCACTTTTCGCACTTGTGTTAGTGTTGAAAAACCACTTTTCACACTTGTGTTAGTGTTGAAAAACCACTGTTCGCACTTGTGTTAGTGTTGAAAAACCACTTTTCGCACTTGTGTTGTGCAGGAAACCACTTTTGCACTTGTATTAGTGTGGAAAAAACACTTTTCGCACTTGTGTTAGTGTTGAAAAACCAATTTTCGCACTTGTGATGGTGCAGGAAACCACTTTTGCACTTGTATTAGTGTGGAAAAAACACTTTTTGCACTTGTGATAGTGTTGAAAAACCACTTTTTGCACTTGTGTTAGTGTTGAAAAACCACTTTTCGCACTTGTGTTAGCGTTGAAAAACCACTTTTCGCACTTGTATTAGTGTGGAAAAACCACTTTTCGCAATTGTGTTAGTGTTGAAAAACCACTTTTCGCACTTGTGTTAGTGTTGAAAAACCACTTTTCGCACTTGTGTTGGTGCAGGAAACCACTTTTGCACTTGTATTAGTGTGGAAAAACACTTTTTGCACTTGTGATAGTGTTCAAAAACCACTTTTCGCACTTGTGTTAGTGTTGAAAAACCACTTTTCGCACTTGTGTTAGTGTTGAAAAACCACTTTTCGCACTTGTGTTGGTGCAGGAAACTACTTTTGCACTTGTATTAGTGTGGAAAAAAACACTTTTTGCACTTGTGATAGTGTTGAAAAACCACTTTTCGAACTTGTGTTGGTGCAGGAAACCACTTTTGCACTTGTATTAGTGTGGAAAAAACACTTTTTGCACTTGTGATAGTGTTGAAAAACCACTTTTTGCACTTGTGATAGTGTTGAAAAACCACTTTTCGCACTTGTATTAGTGTGGGAAAACCACTTTTCGCACTTGTGTTAGTGTTGAAAAACCACTTTTCGCACTTGTGTTGGTGCAGGAAACCACTTTTGCACTTGTATTAGTGTGGAAAATACACTTTTTGCACTTGTGATAGTGTTGAAAAACCACTTTTCGCACTTGTGTTAGTGTTGAAAAACCACTTTTCGCACTTGTGTTGGTGCAGGAAACCACTTTTGCACTTGTATTAGTGTGGAAAAAACACTTTTTGCACTTCTGATAGTGTTGAAAAACCACTTTTCGCACTTGTGTTAGTGTTGAAAAATCACTTTTTGCACTTGTGTTAGTGTTGAAAAACCACTTTTCGCACTTGTGTTGGTGCAGGAAACCACTTTTGCACTTGTGTTAGTGTTGAAAAACAACTTTTCGCACTTGTGTTAGTGTTGAAAAACCACTTTTTGCACTTGTGTTGGTGCAGGAAACCACTTTTGCACTTGTATTAGTGTGGAAAAACACTTTTTGCACTTGTGATAGTGTTGAAAAACCACTTTTCGCACTTGTGTTAGTGTTCAAAAACCACTTTTCACACTTGTGTTAGTGTTGAAAAACCACTTTTCGCACTTGTGTTAGTGTTGAAAAACCACTTTTCGCACTTGTGTTTGTGCAGGAAACCACTTTTGCACTTGTATTAGTGTGGAAAAAACACTTTTCGCACTTGTGTTAGTGTTGAAAAACCACTTTTCGCACTTGTGATGGTGCAGGAAACCACTTTTGCACTTGTATTAGTGTGGAAAAAACACTTTTCGCACTTGTGTTAGTGTTGAAAAACCACTTTTCGCACTTGTGTTAGTGTTGAAAAACCAGTTTTCGCACTTGTGTTGGTGCAGGAAACCACTTTTGCACTTGTATTAGTGTGGAAAAACCACTTTTCGCACTTTTGTTAGTGTTGAAAAACCACTTTTCGCACTTGTGTTAGTGTTGAAAAAACACTTTTTGCACTTGTGTTGGTGCAGGAAACCACTTTTGCACTTGTATTAGTGTGGAAAAAACACTTTTTGCACTTGTGATAGTGTTGAAAAACCACTTTTCGCACTTGTGTTCGTGTTGAAAAACCACTTTTCGCACTTGTGTTAGTGTTGAAAAACCACTTTTCGCACTTGTGTTGGTGCAGTAAACCACTTTTGCACTTGTATTAGTGTGGAAAAAACACTTTTTGCACTTGTGATAGTGTTGAAAAACCACTTTTCGCACTTGTGTTGGTGCAGAAAACCACTTTTGCACTTGTATTAGTGTGGAAAAAACACTTTTGCACTTGTGTTAGTGTTGAAAAACCACTTTTCGCACTTGTGTTAGTGTTGAAAAACCACTTTTCGCACGTGTGTTGGTGCAAGAAACCACTTTTGCACTTGTATTAGTGTGGAAAAAACACTTTTTGCACTTGTGATAGTGTTGAAAAACCACTTTTCGCACTTGTTTTAGTGTTGAAAAACCACTTTTCGCACTTGTGTTGGTGCAGGAAACCACTTTTGCACTTGTATTAGTGTGGGAAAACCACTTTTCGCACTTGTGTTAGTGTTGAAAAACCACTTTTCGCACTTGTGTTGGTGCAGGAAACCACTTTTGCACTTGTATTAGTGTGGAAATAACACTTTTTACCTTCGCAAAAGCGGAAGGTTATGTTTTGATCGCTGTGTATTTATTTGTATGTCTGTGTGTGTGTATGTTAATCGCATAACTCAAAAAGTATTCAACCGAATTGCATGAAATTTGGTGGGATGATTGGTTATTATACGGGACACATTTGATTAGATTTTGGGAAACAGATTTGCTCAAATTCTGACTATTTTTAACTCGATCGTATTTCACTCAAAGTTATGATAGACTGAAGAAGAAGATGTCCATCCAGGACGTCATCACTATAACGCGATCTCCCGCGATCATTTCAACCTCAAAAAAATTATAATTGCAGATTTGTCAAGAGATGAGGCATATTAACAAACGAATGAAACAGATTTGCTCAAATTCTGACTATTTTTAACTCGATCGTATTTCACTCAAAGTTATGAGCGACTGAAGAAGAGGATGTCCATCCAAGACGTCATCACTATAACGCGATCTCCCGCAATCATTTCAACCTCAAATGAAATTCAAATTGCAGATTTGTCAATCGGGGAGGCATATTAACAGACGAATGAAACAGATTTGCTCAAATTCTGATTTTTAAAATCGATCGCATTTCACATAAAGTTTCACATCGCATACACTCCCATGCCAAGTACAGAACAGTAGCTGCGGCGAAGGTATGCGCTCTACCGAGTGCCCGATTCTAGTTGCACTTGTGATAGTGTTGAAAAACCACTTTTCGCACTTGTGTTAGTGTTGAAAAACCACTTTTCGCACTTGTGTTGGTGCAGGAAACCACTTTTGCACTTGTATTAGTGTGGAAAAAACACTTTTTGCACTTCTGATAGTGTTGAAAAACCACTTTTCGCACTTGTGTTAGTGTTGAAAAACCACTTTTCGCACTTGTGTTAGTGTTGAAAAACCACTTTTCACACTTGTGTTGGTGCAGGAAACCACTTTTGCACTTGTGTTAGTGTTGAAAAACAACTTTTCGCACTTGTGTTAGTGTTGAAAAACCACTTTTTGCACTTGTGTTGGTGCAGGAAACCACTTTTGCACTTGTATTAGTGTGGAAAAACACTTTTTGCACTTGTGATAGTGTTGAAAAACCACTTTTCGCACTTGTGTTAGTGTTGAAAAACCACTTTTCACACTTGTGTTAGTGTTGAAAAACCACTTTTCGCACTTGTGTTAGTGTTGAAAAACCACTTTTCGCACTTGTGTTTGTGCAGGAAACCACTTTTGCACTTGTATTAGTGTGGAAAAAACACTTTTCGCACTTGTGTTAGTGTTGAAAAACCACTTTTTGCACTTGTGATGTGCAGGAAACCACTTTTGCACTTGTATTAGTGTGGAAAAAACACTTTTCCCACTTGTGTTAGTGTTGAAAAACCACTTTTCGCACTTGTGTTAGTGTTGAAAAACCAGTTTTCGAACTTGTGTTGGTGCAGGAAACCACTTTTGCACTTGTATTAGTGTGGAAAAACCACTTTTCGCACTTTTGTTAGTGTTGAAAAACCACTTTTCGCACTTGTGTTAGTGTTGAAAAAACACTTTTTGCACTTGTGTTGGTGCAGGAAACCACTTTTGCACTTGTATTAGTGTGGAAAAAACACTTTTTGCACTTGTGATAGTGTTGAAAAACCACTTTTTGCACTTGTGTTAGTGTTGAAAAACCACTTTTCGCACTTGTGTTAGTGTTGAAAAACCACTTTTCGCACTTGTGTTGGTGCAGGAAACCACTTTTGCACTTGTATTAGTGTGGAAAAAACACTTTTTGCACTTGTGATAGTGTTGAAAAACTACTTTTCGCACTTGTGTTGGTGCAGGAAACCACTTTTGCACTTGTATTAGTGTGGAAAAAACACTTTTCGCACTTGTGTTAGTGTTGAAAAACACTTTTCGCACTTGTGTTAGTGTTGAAAAACCAGTTTTCGCACTTGTGTTGGTGCAGGAAACCACTTTTGCACTTGTATTAGTGTGGAAAAACACTTTTCGCACTTTTGTTAGTGTTGAAAAACCACTTTTCGCACTTGTGTTCGTGTTGAAAAAACACTTTTCGCAGTTGTGTTGGTGCAGGAAACCACTTTTGCACTTGTATTAGTGTGGAAAAAACACTTTTTGCACTTGTGATAGTGTTGAAAAACCACTTTTCGCACTTGTGTTAATGTTGAAAACCCACTTTTCGCACTTGTGTTAGTGTTGAAAAACCACCTTTCGCACTTGTGTTGGTGCAGGAAACCACTTTTGCACTTGTATTAGTGTGGGAAAAACACTTTTTGCACTTGTGATAGTGTTGAAAATCCACTTTTCGCACTTGTGTTGGTGCAGGAAACCACTTTTGCACTTGTATTCGTGTGGAAAAAACACTTTTTGCACTTGTGTTAGTGTTGAAAAACCACTTTTCGCACTTGTGATGGTGCAGGAAACCACTTTTGCACTTGTATTAGTGTGGAAAAAACACTTTTCGCACTTCTGTTAGTGTTGAAAAACCAGTTTTCGCACTTGTGTTAGTGTTGAAAAACCAGTTTTCGCACTTGTGTTGGTGCAGGAAACCACTTTTGCACTTGTATTAGTGTGGAAAAACTACTTTTCGCACTTGTGTTAGTGTTGAAAAACCACTTTTTGCACTGGTGTTAGTGTTGAAAAACCATTTTTCGCACTTGTGTTGGTGCAGGAAACCACTTTTGCACTTGTATTAGTGTGGAAAAAACACTTTTTGCACTTGTGATATTGTTGAAAAACCACTTTTCGCACTTGTGTTAGTGTTGAAAAACCACTTTTCGCATTTGTGTTGGTGCAGGAAACCACTTTTGCACTTGTATTAGTGTGGAAAAAAACACTTTTTGCACTTGTGATAGTGTTGAAAAACCAATTTTCGCACTTGTGTTAGTGTTGAAAAACCACTTTTCGCACTTGTGTTGGTGCAGGAAACCACTTTTGCACTTGTATTAGTGTGGAAAAACACTTTTGCACTTGTGATAGTGTTGAAAAACCACTTTTCGCACTTGTATTAGTGTTGAAAAACCACTTTTCGCACTTGTGTTAGTGTTGAAAAACCACTTTTCGCACTTGTATTAGTGTGGAAAAACCACTTTTCGCACTTGTGTTAGTGTTGAAAAACCACTTTTCGCACTTGTGTTAGTGTTGAAAAACCACTTTTCACACTTGTGTTGGTGCAGGAAACCACTTTTGCACTTGTATTAGTGTGGAAAAAACACTTTTTGCACTTGTGATAGTGTTGAAAAACCACTTTTCGCACTTGTGTTAGTGTTGAAAAACCACTTTTCGCACTTGTGTTAGTGTTGAAAAACCACTTTTCGCACTTGTGTTGGTGCAGGAAACCACTTTTGCACTTGTATTAGTGTGGATAAACACTTTTTGCACTTGTGATAGTGTTGAAAAACCACTTTTGGCACTTGTGTTGGTGCAGGAAACCACTTTTGCACTTGTATTAGTGTGGAAAAACCACTTTTCGCACTTGTGTTAGTGTTGAAAAACCACTTTTCGCACTTGTGTTAGTGTTGAAAAACCACTTTTCGCACTTGTGTTAGTGTTGAAAAACCACTTTTCGCACTTGTGTTGGTGCAGGAAACCACTTTTGCACTTGTGTTAGTGTTGAAAAACAACTTTTCGCACTTGTGTTATTGTTGAAAAACCACTTTTCGCACTTGTGTTGGTGCAGGAAACCACTTTTGCACTTGTATTAGTGTGGAAAAACACTCTTTGCACTTGTGATAGTGTTGAAAAACCACTTTTCGCACTTGTGTTAGTGTTGAAAAACCACTTTTCACACTTGTGTTAGTGTTGAAAAACCACTTTTCGCACTTGTGTTAGTGTTGAAAACCACTTTTCGCACTTGTGTTGGTGCAGGAAACCACTTTTGCACTTGTATTAGTGTGGAAAAAACACTTTTCGCACTTGTGTTAGCGTTGAAAAACCACTTTTCGCACTTGTGTTAGTTTTGAAAAACCACTTTTCGCACTTGTGTTAGTGTTGAAAAACCACTTTTCGCACTTGTGTTGGTGTTGAAAAACCACTTTTCGCACTTGTGTTGGTGCAGGAAACCACTTTTGCACTTGTATTAGTGTGGGAAAACCACTTTTCGCACTTGTGTTAGTGTTGAAAAACCACTTTTCGCACTTGTGTTGGTGCAGGAAACCACTTTTGCACTTGTATTAGTGTGGCAAAACCACTTTTCGCACTTGTGTTAGTGTTGAAAAACCACTTTTCACACTTGTGTTAGTGTTGAAAAACCACTTTTCGCACTTGTGTTAGTGTTGAAAAACCACTTTTCGCACTTGTGTTGGTGCAGGAAACCACTTTTGCACTTGTATTAGTGTGGAAAAAACACTTTTTGCACTTCTGATAGTGTTGAAAAACCACTTTTCGCACTTGTGTTAGTGTTGAAAAACCACTTTTCGCACTTGTGTTAGTGTTGAAAAACCACTTTTCGCACTTGTGTTGGTGCAGGAAACCACTTTTGCACTTGTGTTAGTGTTGAAAAACAACTTTTCGCACTTGTGTTAGTGTTGAAAAACCACTTTTTGCACTTGTGTTGGTGCAGGAAACCACTTTTGCACTTGTATTAGTGTGGAAAAACACTTTTTGCACTTGTGATAGTGTTGAAAAACCACTTTTCGCACTTGTGTTGGTGCAGGAAACCACTTTTGCACTTGTATTAGTGTGGAAAAAAACACTTTTTGCACTTGTGATAGTGTTCAAAAACCACTTTTCGCACTTGTGTTAGTGTTGAAAAACCACTTTTCGCACTTGTGTTAGTGTTGAAAAACCACTTTTCGCACTTGTGTTGGTGCAGGAAACTACTTTTGCACTTGTATTAGTGTGGAAAAAACACTTTTTGCACTTGTGATAGTGTTGAAAAACCACTTTTCGCACTTGTGTTGGTGCAGGAAACCACTTTTGCACTTGTATTAGTGTGGAAAAAACACTTTTCGCACTTGTGTTAGTGTTGAAAAACCACTTTTCGCACTTGTGTTAGTATTGAAAGACCACTTTTCGCACTTGTGTTGGTGCAGGAAACCACTTTTGCACTTGTATTAGTGTGGAAAAAACACTTTTTGCACTTGTGATAGTGTTGAAAAACCACTTTTCGCACTTGTTTTAGTGTTGAAAAACCACTTTTCGCACTTGTGTTGGTGCAGGAAACCACTTTTGCACTTGTATTAGTGTGGGAAAACCACTTTTCGCACTTGTGTTAGTGTTGAAAAACCACTTTTCGCACTTGTGTTGGTGCAGGAAACCACTTTTGCACTTGTATTAGTGTGGAAAAAACACTTTTTGCACTTGTGATAGTGTTGAAAAACCACTTTTCGCACTTGTGTTAGTGTTGAAAAACCACTTTTCGCACTTGTGTTGGTGCAGGAAACCACTTTTGCACTTGTATTAGTGTGGAAAAAACACTTTTTGCACTTCTGATAGTGTTGAAAAACCACTTTTCGCACTTGTGTTAGTGTTGAAAAACCACTTTTCGCACTTGTGTTAGTGTTGAAAAACCACTTTTCGCACTTGTGTTGGTGCAGGAAACCACTTTTGCACTTGTGTTAGTGTTGAAAAACAACTTTTCGCACTTGTGTTAGTGTTGAAAAACCACTTTTTGCACTTGTGTTGGTGCAGGAAACCACTTTTGCACTTGTATTAGTGTGGAAAAACACTTTTTGCACTTGTGATAGTGTTGAAAAACCACTTTTCGCACTTGTGTTAGTGTTGAAAAACCACTTTTCACACTTGTGTTAGTGTTGAAAAACCACTTTTCGCACTTGTGTTAGTGTTGAAAAACCACTTTTCGCACTTGTGTTTGTGCAGGAAACCACTTTTGCACTTGTATTAGTGTGGAAAAAACACTTTTCGCACTTGTGTTAGTGTTGAAAAACCACTTTTTGCACTTGTGATGGTGCAGGAAACCACTTTTGCACTTGTATTAGTGTGGAAAAAACACTTTTTGCACTTGTGATAGTGTTGAAAAACCACTTTTCGCACTTGTGTTAGTGTTGAAAAACCACTTTTCGCACTTGTGTTGGTGCAGGAAACCACTTTTGCACTTGTATTAGTGTGGAAAAAACACTTTTTGCACTTCTGATAGTGTTGAAAAACCACTTTCCGCACTTGTGTTGGTGCAGGAAACCACTTTTGCACTTGTATTAGTGTGGAAAAAACACTTTTCGCACTTGTGTTAGTGTTGAAAAACCACTTTTCGCACTTGTGTTAGTGTTGAAAAACCACTTTTCGCACTTGTTTTAGTTGAAAAACCACTTTTCGCACTTGTGTTGGTGCAGGAAACCACTTTTGCACTTGTATTAGTGTGGGAAAACCACTTTTCGCACTTGTGTTAGTGTGAAAAACCACTTTTCGCACTTGTGTTGGTGCAGGAAACCACTTTTGCACTTGTATTAGTGTGGAAAAAACACTTTTTGCACTTGTGATAGTGTTGAAAAACCACTTTTCGCACTTGTGTTGTGTTGAAAAACCACTTTTCGCACTTGTGTTGGTGCAGGAAACCACTTTTGCACTTGTATTAGTGTGGAAAAAACACTTTTTGCACTTCTGATAGTCGTTGAAAAACCACTTTTCGCACTTCTGTTAGTGTTGAAAAACCACTTTTCGCACTTGTGTTAGTGTTGAAAAACCACTTTTCGCACTTGTGTTGGTGCAGGAAACCACTTTTGCACTTGTGTTAGTGTTGAAAAACAACTTTTTGCACTTGTGTTAGTGTTGAAAAACCACTTTTTGCACTTGTGTTGGTGCAGGAAACCACTTTTGCACTTGTATTAGTGTGGAAAAACACTTTTTGCACTTGTGATAGTGTTGAAAACCACTTTTCGCACTTGTGGTTAGTGTTGAAAAACCACTTTTCACACTTGTGTTAGTGTTGAAAAACCACTTTTCGCACTTGTGTTAGTGTTGAAAAACCACTTTTCGCACTTGTGTTGGTGCAGGAAACCACTTTTGCACTTGTATTAGTGTGGAAAAACCACTTTTCGCACTTGTGTTAGTGTTGAAAAACCACTTTTTCGCACTGTGTTAGTGTTGAAAAACCACTTTTCGCACTTGTGTTGGTGCAGGAAACCACTTTTGCACTTGTATTAGTGTGGAAAAAACACTTTTTGCACTTGTGATAGTGTTGAAAAACCACTTTTCGCACTTGTTTTAGTGTTGAAAAACCACTTTTCGCACTTGTGTTGGTGCAGGAAACCACTTTTGCACTTGTATTAGTGTGGAAAAACACTTTTTGCACTTGTGATAGTGTTGAAAAACCACTTTTCGCACTTGTGTTAGTGTTGAAAAACCACTTTTCGCACTTGTGTTGGTGCAGGAAACCACTTTTGCACTTGTATTAGTGTGAAAAAACACTTTTTGCACTTCTGATAGTGTTGAAAAACCACTTTTCGCACTTCTGTTAGTGTTGAAAAACCACTTTTCGCACTTGTGTTAGTGTTGAAAAACCCACTTTTCGCACTTGTGTTGGTGCAGGAAACCACTTTTGCACTTGTGTTAGTGTTGAAAAACAACTTTTTGCACTTGTGTTAGTGTTGAAAAACCACTTTTTGCACTTGTGTTGGTGCAGGAAACCACTTTTGCACTTGTATTAGTGTGGACAAACACTTTTTGCACTTGTGATAGTGTTGAAAAAACCACTTTTCGCACTTGTGTTAGTGTGAAAAACCACTTTTCACACTTGTGTTAGTGTTGAAAAACCACTTTTCGCACTTGTGTTAGTGTTGAAAAACCACTTTTCGCACTTGTGTTAGTGTTGAAAAACCACTTTTCACACTTGTGTTAGTGTTGAAAACCACTTTTGCACTTGTATTAGTGTGGAAAAAACACTTTTTGCACTTGTGATAGTGTTGAAAAACCACTTTTCGCACTTGTGTTAGTGTTGAAAAACCACTTTTCGCACTTGTGTTGGTGCAGGAAACCACTTTTGCACTTGTATTAGTGTGGAAAAAACACTTTTTGCACTTCTGATAGTGTTGAAAAACCACTTTCCGCACTTGTGTTGGTGCAGGAAACCACTTTTGCACTTGTATTAGTGTGGAAAAAACACTTTTCGCACTTGTGTTAGTGTTGAAAAAACCACTTTTCGCACTTGTGTTAGTGTTGAAAAACCACTTTTCGCACTTGTTTAGTGTTGAAAAAACCACTTTTCGCACTTGTGTTGGTGCAGGAAACCACTTTTGCACTTGTATTAGTGTGGGAAAACCACTTTTCGCACTTGTGTTAGTGTTGAAAAACCACTTTTCGCACTTGTGTTGGTGCAGGAAACCACTTTTGCACTTGTATTAGTGTGGAAAAAAACACTTTTTGCACTTGTGATAGTGTTGAAAAAACCACTTTTCGCACTTGTGTTAGTGTTGAAAAACCACTTTTCGCACTTGTGTTGGTGCAGGAAACCACTTTTGCACTTGTATTAGTGTGGAAAAAACACTTTTTGCACTTCTGATAGTGTTGAAAAACCACTTTTCGCACTTCTGTTAGTGTTGAAAAACCACTTTTCGCACTTGTGTTAGTGTTGAAAAACCACTTTTCGCACTTGTGTTGGTGCAGGAAACCACTTTTGCACTTGTGTTAGTGTTGAAAAACAACTTTTTGCACTTGTGTTAGTGTTGAAAAACCACTTTTTGCACTTGTGTTGGTGCAGGAAACCACTTTTGCACTTGTATTAGTGTGGAAAAACACTTTTTGCACTTGTGATAGTGTTGAAAAACCACTTTTCGCACTTGTGTTAGTGTTGAAAAAACCACTTTTCACACTTGTGTTAGTGTTGAAAAACCACTTTTCGCACTTGTGTTAGTGTTGAAAAACCACTTTTCGCACTTGTGTTGGTGCAGGAAACCACTTTTGCACTTGTATTAGTGTGGAAAAACCACTTTTCGCACTTGGTGTTAGTGTTGAAAAACCACTTTTCGCACTTGTGTTAGTGTTGAAAAACCACTTTTCGCACTTGTGTTGGTGCAGGAAACCACTTTTGCACTTGTATTAGTGTGGAAAAACACTTTTTGCACTTGTGATAGTGTTGAAAAAACCACTTTTCGCACTTGTTTTAGTGTTGAAAAACCACTTTTCGCACTTGTGTTGGTGCAGGAAACCACTTTTGCACTTGTATTAGTGTGGAAAAAACACTTTTTGCACTTGTGATAGTGTTGAAAAACCACTTTTCGCACTTGTGTTAGTGTTGAAAAACCACTTTTCGCACTTGTGTTGGTGCAGGAAACCACTTTTGCACTTGTATTAGTGTGGAAAAAACACTTTTTGCACTTCTGATAGTGTTGAAAAACCACTTTTCGCACTTCTGTTAGTGTTGAAAAACCACTTTTCGCACTGTGTGAGTGTTGAAAAACCACTTTTCGCACTTGTGTTGGTGCAGGAAACCACTTTTGCACTTGTGTTAGTGTTGAAAAACAACTTTTTGCACTTGTGTTAGTGTTGAAAAACCACTTTTTGCACTTGTGTTGGTGCAGAAACCACTTTTGCACTTGTATTAGTGTGGACAAACACTTTTTGCACTTGTGATAGTGTTGAAAAACCACTTTTCGCACTTGTGTTAGTGTTGAAAAACCACTTTTCACACTTGTGTTAGTGTTGAAAAACCACTTTTCGCACTTGTGTTAGTGTTGAAAAACCACTTTTCGCACTTGTGTTGGTGCAGGAAACCACTTTTGCACTTGTATTAGTGTGGAAAAAACACTTTTTGCACTTGTGATAGTGTTGAAAAACCACTTTTTGCACTTGTTTTAGTGTTGAAAAACCACTTTTCGCACTTGTGTTGGTGCAGGAAACCACTTTTGCACTTGTATTAGTGTGGGAAAACCACTTTTCGCACTTGTGTTAGTGTTGAAAAACACTCTTTTCGCACTTGTGTTGGTGCAGGAAACCACTTTTGCCACTTGTATTAGTGTGGAAAAAACACTTTTTGCACTTGTGATAGTGTTGAAAAACCACTTTTCGCACTTGTGTTAGTGTTGAAAAACCACTTTTCGCACTTGTGTTGGTGCAGGAAACCACTTTTGCACTTGTATTAGTGTGGAAAAAACACTTTTTGCACTTCTGATAGTGTTGAAAAACCACTTTTCGCACTTGTGTTAGTGTTGAAAAACCACTTTTCGCACTTGTGTTAGTGTTGAAAAACCACTTTTCGCACTTGTGTTGGTGCAGGAAACCACTTTTGCACTTGTGTTAGTGTTGAAAAACAACTTTTCGCACTTGTGTTAGTGTTGAAAAACCACTTTTTGCACTTGTGTTGGTGCAGGAAACCACTTTTGCACTTGTATTAGTGTGGAAAAACACTTTTTGCACTTGTGATAGTGTTGAAAAACCACTTTTCGCACTTGTGTTAGTGTTGAAAAACCACTTTTCACACTTGTGTTAGTGTTGAAAAACCACTTTTCGCACTTGTGTTAGTGTTGAAAAACCACTTTTCGCACTTGTGTTTGTGCAGGAAACCACTTTTGCACTTGTATTAGTGTGGAAAAAACACTTTTCGCACTTGTGTTAGTGTTGAAAAACCACTTTTTGCACTTGTGATGGTGCAGGAAACCACTTTTGCACTTGTATTAGTGTGGAAAAAACACTTTTCCCACTTGTGTTAGTGTTGAAAAACCACTTTTCGCACTTGTGTTAGTGTTGAAAAACCAGTTTTCGAACTTGTGTTGGTGCAGGAAACCACTTTTGCACTTGTATTAGTGTGGAAAAACCACTTTTCGCACTTTTGTTAGTGTTGAAAAACCACTTTTCGCACTTGTGTTAGTGTTGAAAAAACACTTTTTGCACTTGTGTTGGTGCAGGAAACCACTTTTGCACTTGTATTAGTGTGGAAAAAACACTTTTTGCACTTGTGATAGTGTTGAAAAACCACTTTTTGCACTTGTGTTAGTGTTGAAAAACCACTTTTCGCACTTGTGTTAGTGTTGAAAAACCACTTTTCGCACTTGTGTTGGTGCAGGAAACCACTTTTGCACTTGTATTAGTGTGGAAAAAACACTTTTTGCACTTGTGATAGTGTTGAAAAACTACTTTTCGCACTTGTGTTGGTGCAGGAAACCACTTTTGCACTTGTATTAGTGTGGAAAAAACACTTTTCGCACTTGTGTTAGTGTTGAAAAACCACTTTTCGCACTTGTGTTAGTGTTGAAAAACCAGTTTTCGCACTTGTGTTGGTGCAGGAAACCACTTTTGCACTTGTATTAGTGTGGAAAAACCACTTTTCGCACTTTTGTTAGTGTTGAAAAACCACTTTTCGCACTTGTGTTCGTGTTGAAAAAACACTTTTCGCAGTTGTGTTGGTGCAGGAAACCACTTTTGCACTTGTATTAGTGTGGAAAAAACACTTTTTGCACTTGTGATAGTGTTGAAAAACCACTTTTCGCACTTGTGTTAATGTTGAAAACCCACTTTTCGCACTTGTGTTAGTGTTGAAAAACCACCTTTCGCACTTGTGTTGGTGCAGGAAACCACTTTTGCACTTGTATTAGTGTGGAAAAAACACTTTTTGCACTTGTGATAGTGTTGAAAATCCACTTTTCGCACTTGTGTTGGTGCAGGAAACCACTTTTGCACTTGTATTCGTGTGGAAAAAACACTTTTTGCACTTGTGTTAGTGTTGAAAAACCACTTTTCGCACTTGTGATGGTGCAGGAAACCACTTTTGCACTTGTATTAGTGTGGAAAAAACACTTTTCGCACTTCTGTTAGTGTTGAAAAACCAGTTTTCGCACTTGTGTTAGTGTTGAAAAACCAGTTTTCGCACTTGTGTTGGTGCAGGAAACCACTTTTGCACTTGTATTAGTGTGGAAAAACCACTTTTCGCACTTGTGTTAGTGTTGAAAAACCACTTTTTGCACTGGTGTTAGTGTTGAAAAACCATTTTTCGCACTTGTGTTGGTGCAGGAAACCACTTTTGCACTTGTATTAGTGTGGAAAAAACACTTTTTGCACTTGTGATATTGTTGAAAAACCACTTTTCGCACTTGTGTTAGTGTTGAAAAACCACTTTTCGCATTTGTGTTGGTGCAGGAAACCACTTTTGCACTTGTATTAGTGTGGAAAAAACACTTTTTGCACTTGTGATAGTGTTGAAAAACCAATTTTCGCACTTGTGTTAGTGTTGAAAAATCACTTTTCGCACTTGTGTTAGTGTTGAAAAACCACTTTTCGCACTTGTGTTGGTGCAGGAAACCACTTTTGCACTTGTATTAGTGTGGAAAAACACTTTTTGCACTTGTGATAGTGTTGAAAAACCACTTTTCGCACTTGTATTAGTGTTGAAAAACCACTTTTCGCACTTGTGTTAGTGTTGAAAAACCACTTTTCGCACTTGTATTAGTGTGGAAAAACCACTTTTCGCACTTGTGTTAGTGTTGAAAAACCACTTTTCGCACTTGTGTTAGTGTTGAAAAACCACTTTTCACACTTGTGTTGGTGCAGGAAACCACTTTGCACTTGTATTAGTGTGGAAAAAACACTTTTTGCACTTGTGATAGTGTTGAAAAACCACTTTTCGCACTTGTGTTAGTGTTGAAAAACCACTTTTCGCACTTGTGTTAGTGTTGAAAAACCACTTTTCGCACTTGTGTTGGTGCAGGAAACCACTTTTGCACTTGTATTAGTGTGGATAAACACTTTTTGCACTTGTGATAGTGTTGAAAAACCACTTTTGGCACTTGTGTTGGTGCAGGAAACCACTTTTGCACTTGTATTAGTGTGGAAAAACCACTTTTCGCACTTGTGTTAGTGTTGAAAAACCACTTTTCGCACTTGTGTTAGTGTTGAAAAACCACTTTTCGCACTTGTGTTAGTGTTGAAAAACCACTTTTCGCACTTGTGTTGGTGCAGGAAACCACTTTTGCACTTGTGTTAGTGTTGAAAAACAACTTTTCGCACTTGTGTTATTGTTGAAAAACCACTTTTCGCACTTGTGTTGGTGCAGGAAACCACTTTTGCACTTGTATTAGTGTGGAAAAACACTCTTTGCACTTGTGATAGTGTTGAAAAACCACTTTTCGCACTTGTGTTAGTGTTGAAAAACCACTTTTCACACTTGTGTTAGTGTTGAAAAACCACTTTTCGCACTTGTGTTAGTGTTGAAAACCACTTTTCACACTTGTGTTGGTGCAGGAAACCACTTTTGCACTTGTATTAGTGTGGAAAAAACACTTTTTGCACTTGTGATAGTGTTGAAAAACCACTTTTCGCACTTGTGTTAATGTTGAAAACCCACTTTTCGCACTTGTGTTAGTGTTGAAAAACCACCTTTCGCACTTGTGTTGGTGCAGGAAACCACTTTTGCACTTGTATTAGTGTGGAAAAAACACTTTTTGCACTTGTGATAGTGTTGAAAATCCACTTTTCGCACTTGTGTTGGTGCAGGAAACCACTTTTGCACTTGTATTCGTGTGGAAAAAACACTTTTTGCACTTGTGTTAGTGTTGAAAAACCACTTTTCGCACTTGTGATGGTGCAGGAAACCACTTTTGCACTTGTATTAGTGTGGAAAAAACACTTTTCGCACTTCTGTTAGTGTTGAAAAACCAGTTTTCGCACTTGTGTTAGTGTTGAAAAACCAGTTTTCGCACTTGTGTTGGTGCAGGAAACCACTTTTGCACTTGTATTAGTGTGGAAAAACCACTTTTCGCACTTGTGTTAGTGTTGAAAAACCACTTTTTGCACTGGTGTTAGTGTTGAAAAACCATTTTTCGCACTTGTGTTGGTGCAGGAAACCACTTTTGCACTTGTATTAGTGTGGAAAAAACACTTTTTGCACTTGTGATATTGTTGAAAAACCACTTTTCGCACTTGTGTTAGTGTTGAAAAACCACTTTTCGCATTTGTGTTGGTGCAGGAAACCACTTTTGCACTTGTATTAGTGTGGAAAAAACACTTTTTGCACTTGTGATATTGTTGAAAAACCAATTTTCGCACTTGTGTTAGTGTTGAAAAACCACTTTTCGCACTTGTGTTAGTGTTGAAAAACCACTTTTCGCACTTGTGTTGGTGCAGGAAACCACTTTTGCACTTGTATTAGTGTGGAAAAACACTTTTTGCACTTGTGATAGTGTTGAAAAACCACTTTTCGCACTTGTATTAGTGTTGAAAAACCACTTTTCGCACTTGTGTTAGTGTTGAAAAACCACTTTTCGCACTTGTATTAGTGTGGAAAAACCACTTTTCGCACTTGTGTTAGTGTTGAAAAACCACTTTTCGCACTTGTGTTAGTGTTGAAAAACCACTTTTCACACTTGTGTTGGTGCAGGAAACCACTTTTGCACTTGTATTAGTGTGGAAAAAACACTTTTTGCACTTGTGATAGTGTTGAAAAACCACTTTTCGCACTTGTGTTAGTGTTGAAAAACCACTTTTCGCACTTGTGTTAGTGTTGAAAAACCACTTTTCGCACTTGTGTTGGTGCAGGAAACCACTTTTGCACTTGTATTAGTGTGGATAAACACTTTTTGCACTTGTGATAGTGTGGAAAAACCACTTTTGGCACTTGTGTTGGTGCAGGAAACCACTTTTGCACTTGTATTAGTGTGGAAAAACCACTTTTCGCACTTGTGTTAGTGTTGAAAAACCACTTTTCGCACTTGTGTTAGTGTTGAAAAACCACTTTTCGCACTTGTGTTAGTGTTGAAAAACCACTTTTCGCACTTGTGTTGGTGCAGGAAACCACTTTTGCACTTGTGTTAGTGTTGAAAAACAACTTTTCGCACTTGTGTTATTGTTGAAAAACCACTTTTCGCACTTGTGTTGGTGCAGGAAACCACTTTTGCACTTGTATTAGTGTGGAAAAACACTCTTTGCACTTGTGATAGTGTTGAAAAACCACTTTTCGCACTTGTGTTAGTGTTGAAAAACCACTTTTCACACTTGTGTTAGTGTTGAAAAACCACTTTTCGCACTTGTGTTAGTGTTGAAAACCACTTTTCGCACTTGTGTTGGTGCAGGAAACCACTTTTGCACTTGTATTAGTGTGGAAAAAACACTTTTCGCACTTGTGTTAGCGTTGAAAAACCACTTTTCGCACTTGTGTTAGTTTTGAAAAACCACTTTTCGCACTTGTGTTAGTGTTGAAAAACCACTTTTCGCACTTGTGTTGGTGTTGAAAAACCACTTTTCGCACTTGTGTTGGTGCAGGAAACCACTTTTGCACTTGTATTAGTGTGGGAAAACCACTTTTCGCACTTGTGTTAGTGTTGAAAAACCACTTTTCGCACTTGTGTTGGTGCAGGAAACCACTTTTGCACTTGTATTAGTGTGGCAAAACCACTTTTCGCACTTGTGTTAGTGTTGAAAAACCACTTTTCACACTTGTGTTAGTGTTGAAAAACCACTTTTCGCACTTGTGTTAGTGTTGAAAAACCACTTTTCGCACTTGTGTTGGTGCAGGAAACCACTTTTGCACTTGTATTAGTGTGGAAAAAACACTTTTTGCACTTCTGATAGTGTTGAAAAACCACTTTTCGCACTTGTGTTAGTGTTGAAAAACCACTTTTCGCACTTGTGTTAGTGTTGAAAAACCACTTTTCGCACTTGTGTTGGTGCAGGAAACCACTTTTGCACTTGTGTTAGTGTTGAAAATCAACTTTTCGCACTTGTGTTAGTGTTGAAAAACCACTTTTTGCACTTGTGTTGGTGCAGGAAACCACTTTTGCACTTGTATTAGTGTGGAAAAACACTTTTTGCACTTGTGATAGTGTTGAAAAACCACTTTTCGCACTTGTGTTGGTGCAGGAAACCACTTTTGCACTTGTATTAGTGTGGAAAAAACACTTTTTGCACTTGTGATAGTGTTCAAAAACCACTTTTCGCACTTGTGTTAGTGTTGAAAAACCACTTTTCGCACTTGTGTTAGTGTTGAAAAACCACTTTTCGCACTTGTGTTGGTGCAGGAAACTACTTTTGCACTTGTATTAGTGTGGAAAAAACACTTTTTGCACTTGTGTTAGTGTTGAAAAACCACTTTTCGCACTTGTGTTGGTGCAGGAAACCACTTTTGCACTTGTATTAGTGTGGAAAAAACACTTTTCCCACTTGTGTTAGTGTTGAAAAACCACTTTTCGCACTTGTGTTAGTGTTGAAAAACCAGTTTTCGAACTTGTGTTGGTGCAGGAAACCACTTTTGCACTTGTATTAGTGTGGAAAAACCACTTTTCGCACTTTTGTTAGTGTTGAAAAACCACTTTTCGCACTTGTGTTAGTGTTGAAAAAACACTTTTTGCACTTGTGTTGGTGCAGGAAACCACTTTTGCACTTGTATTAGTGTGGAAAAAACACTTTTTGCACTTGTGATAGTGTTGAAAAACCACTTTTTGCACTTGTGTTAGTGTTGAAAAACCACTTTTCGCACTTGTGTTAGTGTTGAAAAACCACTTTTCGCACTTGTGTTGGTGCAGGAAACCACTTTTGCACTTGTATTAGTGTGGAAAAAACACTTTTCGCACTTGTGTTAGTGTTGAAAAACCACTTTTCGCACTTGTGTTAGTGTTGAAAAACCAGTTTTCGCACTTGTGTTGGTGCAGGAAACCACTTTTGCACTTGTATTAGTGTGGAAAAACCACTTTTCGCACTTTTGTTAGTGTTGAAAAACCACTTTTCGCACTTGTGTTCGTGTTGAAAAAACACTTTTCGCAGTTGTGTTGGTGCAGGAAACCACTTTTGCACTTGTATTAGTGTGGAAAAAACACTTTTTGCACTTGTGATAGTGTTGAAAAACCACTTTTCGCACTTGTGTTAATGTTGAAAACCCACTTTTCGCACTTGTGTTAGTGTTGAAAAACCACCTTTCGCACTTGTGTTGGTGCAGGAAACCACTTTTGCACTTGTATTAGTGTGGAAAAAACACTTTTTGCACTTGTGATAGTGTTGAAAATCCACTTTTCGCACTTGTGTTGGTGCAGGAAACCACTTTTGCACTTGTATTCGTGTGGAAAAAACACTTTTTGCACTTGTGTTAGTGTTGAAAAACCACTTTTCGCACTTGTGATGGTGCAGGAAACCACTTTTGCACTTGTATTAGTGTGGAAAAAACACTTTTCGCACTTCTGTTAGTGTTGAAAAACCAGTTTTCGCACTTGTGTTAGTGTTGAAAAACCAGTTTTCGCACTTGTGTTGGTGCAGGAAACCACTTTTGCACTTGTATTAGTGTGGAAAAACCACTTTTCGCACTTGTGTTAGTGTTGAAAAACCACTTTTTGCACTGGTGTTAGTGTTGAAAAACCATTTTTCGCACTTGTGTTGGTGCAGGAAACCACTTTTGCACTTGTATTAGTGTGGAAAAAACACTTTTTGCACTTGTGATATTGTTGAAAAACCACTTTTCGCACTTGTGTTAGTGTTGAAAAACCACTTTTCGCATTTGTGTTGGTGCAGGAAACCACTTTTGCACTTGTATTAGTGTGGAAAAAACACTTTTTGCACTTGTGATAGTGTTGAAAAACCAATTTTCGCACTTGTGTTAGTGTTGAAAAACCACTTTTCGCACTTGTGTTAGTGTTGAAAAACCACTTTTCGCACTTGTGTTGGTGCAGGAAACCACTTTTGCACTTGTATTAGTGTGGAAAAACACTTTTTGCACTTGTGATAGTGTTGAAAAACCACTTTTCGCACTTGTATTAGTGTTGAAAAACCACTTTTCGCACTTGTGTTAGTGTTGAAAAACCACTTTTCGCACTTGTATTAGTGTGGAAAAACCACTTTTCGCACTTGTGTTAGTGTTGAAAAACCACTTTTCGCACTTGTGTTAGTGTTGAAAAACCACTTTTCACACTTGTGTTGGTGCAGGAAACCACTTTTGCACTTGTATTAGTGTGGAAAAAACACTTTTTGCACTTGTGATAGTGTTGAAAAACCACTTTTCGCACTTGTGTTAGTGTTGAAAAACCACTTTTCGCACTTGTGTTAGTGTTGAAAAACCACTTTTCGCACTTGTGTTGGTGCAGGAAACCACTTTTGCACTTGTATTAGTGTGGATAAACACTTTTTGCACTTGTGATAGTGTTGAAAAACCACTTTTGGCACTTGTGTTGGTGCAGGAAACCACTTTTGCACTTGTATTAGTGTGGAAAAACCACTTTTCGCACTTGTGTTAGTGTTGAAAAACCACTTTTCGCACTTGTGTTAGTGTTGAAAAACCACTTTTCGCACTTGTGTTAGTGTTGAAAAACCACTTTTCGCACTTGTGTTGGTGCAGGAAACCACTTTTGCACTTGTGTTAGTGTTGAAAAACAACTTTTCGCACTTGTGTTATTGTTGAAAAACCACTTTTCGCACTTGTGTTGGTGCAGGAAACCACTTTTGCACTTGTATTAGTGTGGAAAAACACTCTTTGCACTTGTGATAGTGTTGAAAAACCACTTTTCGCACTTGTGTTAGTGTTGAAAAACCACTTTTCACACTTGTGTTAGTGTTGAAAAACCACTTTTCGCACTTGTGTTAGTGTTGAAAACCACTTTTCGCACTTGTGTTGGTGCAGGAAACCACTTTTGCACTTGTATTAGTGTGGAAAAAACACTTTTCGCACTTGTGTTAGCGTTGAAAAACCACTTTTCGCACTTGTGTTAGTTTTGAAAAACCACTTTTCGCACTTGTGTTAGTGTTGAAAAACCACTTTTCGCACTTGTGTTGGTGTTGAAAAACCACTTTTCGCACTTGTGTTGGTGCAGGAAACCACTTTTGCACTTGTATTAGTGTGGGAAAACCACTTTTCGCACTTGTGTTAGTGTTGAAAAACCACTTTCCGCACTTGTGTTGGTGCAGGAAACCACTTTTGCACTTGTATTAGTGTGGCAAAACCACTTTTCGCACTTGTGTTAGTGTTGAAAAACCACTTTTCACACTTGTGTTAGTGTTGAAAAACCACTTTTCGCACTTGTGTTAGTGTTGAAAAACCACTTTTCGCACTTGTGTTGGTGCAGGAAACCACTTTTGCACTTGTATTAGTGTGGAAAAAACACTTTTTGCACTTCTGATAGTGTTGAAAAACCACTTTTCGCACTTGTGTTAGTGTTGAAAAACCACTTTTCGCACTTGTGTTAGTGTTGAAAAACCACTTTTCGCACTTGTGTTGGTGCAGGAAACCACTTTTGCACTTGTGTTAGTGTTGAAAATCAACTTTTCGCACTTGTGTTAGTGTTGAAAAACCACTTTTTGCACTTGTGTTGGTGCAGGAAACCACTTTTGCACTTGTATTAGTGTGGAAAAACACTTTTTGCACTTGTGATAGTGTTGAAAAACCACTTTTCGCACTTGTGTTGGTGCAGGAAACCACTTTTGCACTTGTATTAGTGTGGAAAAAACACTTTTTGCACTTGTGATAGTGTTCAAAAACCACTTTTCGCACTTGTGTTAGTGTTGAAAAACCACTTTTCGCACTTGTGTTAGTGTTGAAAAACCACTTTTCGCACTTGTGTTGGTGCAGGAAACTACTTTTGCACTTGTATTAGTGTGGAAAAAACACTTTTTGCACTTGTGATAGTGTTGAAAAACCACTTTTCGCACTTGTGTTGGTGCAGGAAACCACTTTTGCACTTGTATTAGTGTGGAAAAAACACTTTTCGCACTTGTGTTAGTGTTGAAAAACCACTTTTCGCACTTGTGTTAGTATTGAAAGACCACTTTTCGCACTTGTGTTGGTGCAGGAAACCACTTTTGCACTTGTATTAGTGTGGAAAAAACACTTTTTGCACTTGTGATAGTGTTGAAAAACCACTTTTCGCACTTGTTTTAGTGTTGAAAAACCACTTTTCGCACTTGTGTTGGTGCAGGAAACCACTTTTGCACTTGTATTAGTGTGGGAAAACCACTTTTCGCACTTGTGTTAGTGTTGAAAAACCACTTTTCGCACTTGTGTTGGTGCAGGAAACCACTTTTGCACTTGTATTAGTGTGGAAAAAACACTTTTTGCACTTGTGATAGTGTTGAAAAACCACTTTTCGCACTTGTGTTAGTGTTGAAAAACCACTTTTCGCACTTGTGTTGGTGCAGGAAACCACTTTTGCACTTGTATTAGTGTGGAAAAAACACTTTTTGCACTTCTGATAGTGTTGAAAAACCACTTTTCGCACTTGTGTTAGTGTTGAAAAACCACTTTTCGCACTTGTGTTAGTGTTGAAAAACCACTTTTCGCACTTGTGTTGGTGCAGGAAACCACTTTTGCACTTGTGTTAGTGTTGAAAAACAACTTTTCGCACTTGTGTTAGTGTTGAAAAACCACTTTTTGCACTTGTGTTGGTGCAGGAAACCACTTTTGCACTTGTATTAGTGTGGAAAAACACTTTTTGCACTTGTGATAGTGTTGAAAAACCACTTTTCGCACTTGTGTTAGTGTTGAAAAACCACTTTTCACACTTGTGTTAGTGTTGAAAAACCACTTTTCGCACTTGTGTTAGTGTTGAAAAACCACTTTTCGCACTTGTGTTTGTGCAGGAAACCACTTTTGCACTTGTATTAGTGTGGAAAAAACACTTTTCGCACTTGTGTTAGTGTTGAAAAACCACTTTTTGCACTTGTGATGGTGCAGGAAACCACTTTTGCACTTGTATTAGTGTGGAAAAAACACTTTTCCCACTTGTGTTAGTGTTGAAAAACCACTTTTCGCACTTGTGTTAGTGTTGAAAAACCAGTTTTCGAACTTGTGTTGGTGCAGGAAACCACTTTTGCACTTGTATTAGTGTGGAAAAAACACTTTTTGCACTTGTGATAGTGTTGAAAAACCACTTTTTGCACTTGTGTTGG
Organism: Myxine glutinosa; assembly: GCF_964187855.1. Lineage (NCBI taxonomy): Eukaryota > Metazoa > Chordata > Myxini > Myxiniformes > Myxinidae > Myxine > Myxine glutinosa. Next base: position 29,232 of record NW_027617440.1, read on the forward strand.
TGCAGGAAACCACTTTTGCACTTGTATTAGTGTGGAAAAAACACTTTTTGCACTTGTGATAGTGTTGAAAAACCACTTTTTGCACTTGTGTTAGTGTTGAAAAACCACTTTTCGCACTTGTGTTAGTGTTGAAAAACCACTTTTCGCACTTGTGTTGGTGCAGGAAACCACTTTTGCACTTGTATTAGTGTGGAAAAAACACTTTTTGCACTTGTGATAGTGTTGAAAAACTACTTTTCGCACTTGTGTTGGTGCAGGAAACCACTTTTGCACTTGTATTAGTGTGGAAAAAACACTTTTCGCACTTGTGTTAGTGTTGAAAAACCACTTTTCGCACTTGTGTTAGTGTTGAAAAACCAGTTTTCGCACTTGTGTTGGTGCAGGAAACCACTTTTGCACTTGTATTAGTGTGGAAAAACCACTTTTCGCACTTTTGTTAGTGTTGAAAAACCACTTTTCGCACTTGTGTTAGTGTTGAAAAAACACTTTTCGCAGTTGTGTTGGTGCAGGAAACCACTTTTGCACTTGTATTAGTGTGGAAAAAACACTTTTTGCACTTGTGATAGTGTTGAAAAACCACTTTTCGCACTTGTGTTAATGTTGAAAACCCACTTTTCGCACTTGTGTTAGTGTTGAAAAACCACCTTTCGCACTTGTGTTGGTGCAGGAAACCACTTTTGCACTTGTATTAGTGTGGAAAAAACACTTTTTGCACTTGTGATAGTGTTGAAAATCCACTTTTCGCACTTGTGTTGGTGCAGGAAACCACTTTTGCACTTGTATTCGTGTGGAAAAAACACTTTTTGCACTTGTGTTAGTGTTGAAAAACCACTTTTCGCACTTGTGATGGTGCAGGAAACCACTTTTGCACTTGTATTAGTGTGGAAAAAACACTTTTCGCACTTCTGTTAGTGTTGAAAAACCAGTTTTCGCACTTGTGTTAGTGTTGAAAAACCAGTTTTCGCACTTGTGTTGGTGCAGGAAACCACTTTTGCACTTGTATTAGTGTGGAAAAACCACTTTTCGCACTTGTGTTAGTGTTGAAAAACCACTTTTTGCACTGGTGTTAGTGTTGAAAAACCATTTTTCGCACTTGTGTTGGTGCAGGAAACCACTTTTGCACTTGTATTAGTGTGGAAAAAACACTTTTTGCACTTGTGATATTGTTGAAAAACCACTTTTCGCACTTGTGTTAGTGTTGAAAAACCACTTTTCCCATTTGTGTTGGTGCAGGAAACCACTTTTGCACTTGTATTAGTGTGGAAAAAACACTTTTTGCACTTGTGATAGTGTTGAAAAACCAATTTTCGCACTTGTGTTAGTGTTGAAAAACCACTTTTCGCACTTGTGTTAGTGTTGAAAAACCACTTTTCGCACTTGTGTTGGTGCAGGAAACCACTTTTGCACTTGTATTAGTGTGGAAAAACACTTTTTGCACTTGTGATAGTGTGGAAAAACACTTTTTGCACTTGTGATAGTGTTGAAAAACCACTTTTCGCACTTGTATTAGTGTTGAAAAACCACTTTTCGCACTTGTGTTAGTGTTGAAAAACCACTTTTCGCACTTGTATTAGTGTGGAAAAACCACTTTTCGCACTTGTGTTAGTGTTGAAAAACCACTTTTCGCACTTGTGTTAGTGTTGAAAAACCACTTTTCACACTTGTGTTGGTGCAGGAAACCACTTTTGCACTTGTATTAGTGTGGAAAAAACACTTTTTGCACTTGTGATAGTGTTGAAAAACCACTTTTCGCACTTGTGTTAGTGTTGAAAAACCACTTTTCGCACTTGTGTTAGTGTTGAAAAACCACTTTTCGCACTTGTGTTGGTGCAGGAAACCACTTTTGCACTTGTATTAGTGTGGATAAACACTTTTTGCACTTGTGATAGTGTTGAAAAACCACTTTTGGCACTTGTGTTGGTGCAGGAAACCACTTTTGCACTTGTATTAGTGTGGAAAAACCACTTTTCGCACTTGTGTTAGTGTTGAAAAACCACTTTTCGCACTTGTGTTAGTGTTGAAAAACCACTTTTCGCACTTGTGTTAGTGTTGAAAAACCACTTTTCGCACTTGTGTTGGTGCAGGAAACCACTTTTGCACTTGTGTTAGTGTTGAAAAACAACTTTTCGCACTTGTGTTATTGTTGAAAAACCACTTTTCGCACTTGTGTTGGTGCAGGAAACCACTTTTGCACTTGTATTAGTGTGGAAAAACACTCTTTGCACTTGTGATAGTGTTGAAAAACCACTTTTCGCACTTGTGTTAGTGTTGAAAAACCACTTTTCACACTTGTGTTAGTGTTGAAAAACCACTTTTCGCACTTGTGTTAGTGTTGAAAACCACTTTTCGCACTTGTGTTGGTGCAGGAAACCACTTTTGCACTTGTATTAGTGTGGAAAAAACACTTTTCGCACTTGTGTTAGCGTTGAAAAACCACTTTTCGCACTTGTGTTAGTTTTGAAAAACCACTTTTCGCACTTGTGTTAGTGTTGAAAAACCACTTTTCGCACTTGTGTTGGTGTTGAAAAACCACTTTTCGCACTTGTGTTGGTGCAGGAAACCACTTTTGCACTTGTATTAGTGTGGAAAAAACACTTTTTGCACTTGTGATAGTGTTGAAAAACCACTTTTCGCACTTGTTTTAGTGTTGAAAAACCACTTTTCGCACTTGTGTTGGTGCAGGAAACCACTTTTGCACTTGTATTAGTGTGGGAAAACCACTTTTCGCACTTGTGTTAGTGTTGAAAAACCACTTTTCGCACTTGTGTTGGTGCAGGAAACCACTTTTGCACTTGTATTAGTGTGGAAAAACCACTTTTCGCACTTGTGTTAGTGTTGAAAAACCACTTTTCGCACTTGTGTTAGTGTTGAAAAACCACTTTTCGCACTTGTGTTAGTGTTGAAAAACCACTTTTCGCACTTGTGTTGGTGCAGGAAACCACTTTTGCACTTGTGTTAGTGTTGAAAAACAACTTTTCGCACTTGTGTTATTGTTGAAAAACCACTTTTCGCACTTGTGTTGGTGCAGGAAACCACTTTTGCACTTGTATTAGTGTGGAAAAACACTCTTTGCACTTGTGATAGTGTTGAAAAACCACTTTTCGCACTTGTGTTAGTGTTGAAAAACCACTTTTCACACTTGTGTTAGTGTTGAAAAACCACTTTTCGCACTTGTGTTAGTGTTGAAAACCACTTTTCGCACTTGTGTTGGTGCAGGAAACCACTTTTGCACTTGTATTAGTGTGGAAAAAACACTTTTCGCACTTGTGTTAGCGTTGAAAAACCACTTTTCGCACTTGTGTTAGTTTTGAAAAACCACTTTTCGCACTTGTGTTAGTGTTGAAAAACCACTTTTCGCACTTGTGTTGGTGTTGAAAAACCACTTTTCGCACTTGTGTTGGTGCAGGAAACCACTTTTGCACTTGTATTAGTGTGGAAAAAACACTTTTTGCACTTGTGATAGTGTTGAAAAACCACTTTTCGCACTTGTTTTAGTGTTGAAAAACCACTTTTCGCACTTGTGTTGGTGCAGGAAACCACTTTTGCACTTGTATTAGTGTGGGAAAACCACTTTTCGCACTTGTGTTAGTGTTGAAAAACCACTTTTCGCACTTGTGTTGGTGCAGGAAACCACTTTTGCACTTGTATTAGTGTGGCAAAACCACTTTTCGCACTTGTGTTAGTGTTGAAAAACCACTTTTCACACTTGTGTTAGTGTTGAAAAACCACTTTTCGCACTTGTGTTAGTGTTGAAAAACCACTTTTCGCACTTGTGTTGGTGCAGGAAACCACTTTTGCACTTGTATTAGTGTGGAAAAAACACTTTTTGCACTTCTGATAGTGTTGAAAAACCACTTTTCGCACTTGTGTTAGTGTGGAAAAACCACTTTTCGCACTTGTGTTAGTGTTGAAAAACCACTTTTCGCACTTGTGTTGGTGCAGGAAACCACTTTTGCACTTGTATTAGTGTGGAAAACCACTTTTCGCACTTGTGTTAGTGTTGAAAAACCACTTTTCGCACTTGTATTAGTGTGGAAAAACCACTTTTCGCACTTGTGTTAGTGTTGAAAAACCACTTTTCGCACTTGTGTTAGTGTTGAAAAACCACTTTTCACACTTGTGTTGGTGCAGGAAACCACTTTTGCACTTGTATTAGTGTGGAAAAAACACTTTTTGCACTTGTGATAGTGTTGAAAAACCACTTTTCGCACTTGTGTTAGTGTTGAAAAACCACTTTTCGCACTTGTGTTAGTGTTGAAAAACCACTTTTCGCACTTGTGTTGGTGCAGGAAACCACTTTTGCACTTGTATTAGTGTGGATAAACACTTTTTGCACTTGTGATAGTGTTGAAAAACCACTTTTGGCACTTGTGTTGGTGCAGGAAACCACTTTTGCACTTGTATTAGTGTGGAAAAACCACTTTTCGCACTTGTGTTAGTGTTGAAAAACCACTTTTCGCACTTGTGTTAGTGTTGAAAAACCACTTTTCGCACTTGTGTTAGTGTTGAAAAACCACTTTTCGCACTTGTGTTGGTGCAGGAAACCACTTTTGCACTTGTGTTAGTGTTGAAAAACAACTTTTCGCACTTGTGTTATTGTTGAAAAACCACTTTTCGCACTTGTGTTGGTGCAGGAAACCACTTTTGCACTTGTATTAGTGTGGAAAAACACTCTTTGCACTTGTGATAGTGTTGAAAAACCACTTTTCGCACTTGTGTTAGTGTTGAAAAACCACTTTTCACACTTGTGTTAGTGTTGAAAAACCACTTTTCGCACTTGTGTTAGTGTTGAAAACCACTTTTCGCACTTGTGTTGGTGCAGGAAACCACTTTTGCACTTGTATTAGTGTGGAAAAAACACTTTTCGCACTTGTGTTAGCGTTGAAAAACCACTTTTCGCACTTGTGTTAGTTTTGAAAAACCACTTTTCGCACTTGTGTTAGTGTTGAAAAACCACTTTTCGCACTTGTGTTGGTGTTGAAAAACCACTTTTCGCACTTGTGTTGGTGCAGGAAACCACTTTTGCACTTGTATTAGTGTGGGAAAACCACTTTTCGCACTTGTGTTAGTGTTGAAAAACCACTTTTCGCACTTGTGTTGGTGCAGGAAACCACTTTTGCACTTGTATTAGTGTGGCAAAACCACTTTTCGCACTTGTGTTAGTGTTGAAAAACCACTTTTCACACTTGTGTTAGTGTTGAAAAACCACTTTTCGCACTTGTGTTAGTGTTGAAAAACCACTTTTCGCACTTGTGTTGGTGCAGGAAACCACTTTTGCACTTGTATTAGTGTGGAAAAAACACTTTTTGCACTTCTGATAGTGTTGAAAAACCACTTTTCGCACTTGTGTTAGTGTTGAAAAACCACTTTTCGCACTTGTGTTAGTGTTGAAAAACCACTTTTCGCACTTGTGTTGGTGCAGGAAACCACTTTTGCACTTGTGTTAGTGTTGAAAATCAACTTTTCGCACTTGTGTTAGTGTTGAAAAACCACTTTTTGCACTTGTGTTGGTGCAGGAAACCACTTTTGCACTTGTATTAGTGTGGAAAAACACTTTTTGCACTTGTGATAGTGTTGAAAAACCACTTTTCGCACTTGTGTTGGTGCAGGAAACCACTTTTGCACTTGTATTAGTGTGGAAAAAACACTTTTTGCACTTGTGATAGTGTTCAAAAACCACTTTTCGCACTTGTGTTAGTGTTGAAAAACCACTTTTCGCACTTGTGTTAGTGTTGAAAAACCACTTTTCGCACTTGTGTTGGTGCAGGAATCTACTTTTGCACTTGTATTAGTGTGGAAAAAACACTTTTTGCACTTGTGATAGTGTTGAAAAACCACTTTTCGCACTTGTGTTGGTGCAGGAAACCACTTTTGCACTTGTATTAGTGTGGAAAAAACACTTTTCGCACTTGTGTTAGTGTTGAAAAACCACTTTTCGCACTTGTGTTAGTATTGAAAGACCACTTTTCGCACTTGTGTTGGTGCAGGAAACCACTTTTGCACTTGTATTAGTGTGGAAAAAACACTTTTTGCACTTGTGATAGTGTTGAAAAACCACTTTTCGCACTTGTTTTAGTGTTGAAAAACCACTTTTCGCACTTGTGTTGGTGCAGGAAACCACTTTTGCACTTGTATTAGTGTGGGAAAACCACTTTTCGCACTTGTGTTAGTGTTGAAAAACCACTTTTCGCACTTGTGTTGGTGCAGGAAACCACTTTTGCACTTGTATTAGTGTGGAAAAAACACTTTTTGCACTTGTGATAGTGTTGAAAAACCACTTTTCGCACTTGTGTTAGTGTTGAAAAACCACTTTTCGCACTTGTGTTGGTGCAGGAAACCACTTTTGCACTTGTATTAGTGTGGAAAAAACACTTTTTGCACTTCTGATAGTGTTGAAAAACCACTTTTCGCACTTGTGTTAGTGTTGAAAAACCACTTTTCGCACTTGTGTTAGTGTTGAAAAACCACTTTTCGCACTTGTGTTGGTGCAGGAAACCACTTTTGCACTTGTGTTAGTGTTGAAAAACAACTTTTCGCACTTGTGTTAGTGTTGAAAAACCACTTTTTGCACTTGTGTTGGTGCAGGAAACCACTTTTGCACTTGTATTAGTGTGGAAAAACACTTTTTGCACTTGTGATAGTGTTGAAAAACCACTTTTCGCACTTGTGTTAGTGTTGAAAAACCACTTTTCACACTTGTGTTAGTGTTGAAAAACCACTTTTCGCACTTGTGTTAGTGTTGAAAAACCACTTTTCGCACTTGTGTTTGTGCAGGAAACCACTTTTGCACTTGTATTAGTGTGGAAAAAACACTTTTCGCACTTGTGTTAGTGTTGAAAAACCACTTTTTGCACTTGTGATGGTGCAGGAAACCACTTTTGCACTTGTATTAGTGTGGAAAAAACACTTTTCCCACTTGTGTTAGTGTTGAAAAACCACTTTTCGCACTTGTGTTAGTGTTGAAAAACCAGTTTTCGAACTTGTGTTGGTGCAGGAAACCACTTTTGCACTTGTATTAGTGTGGAAAAAACACTTTTTGCACTTGTGATAGTGTTGAAAAACCACTTTTTGCACTTGTGTTGGTGCAGGAAACCACTTTTGCACTTGTATTAGTGTGGAAAAAACACTTTTTGCACTTGTGATAGTGTTGAAAAACCACTTTTTGCACTTGTGTTAGTGTTGAAAAACCACTTTTCGCACTTGTGTTAGTGTTGAAAAACCACTTTTCGCACTTGTGTTGGTGCAGGAAACCACTTTTGCACTTGTATTAGTGTGGAAAAAACACTTTTTGCACTTGTGATAGTGTTGAAAAACTACTTTTCGCACTTGTGTTGGTGCAGGAAACCACTTTTGCACTTGTATTAGTGTGGAAAAAACACTTTTCGCACTTGTGTTAGTGTTGAAAAACCACTTTTCGCACTTGTGTTAGTGTTGAAAAACCAGTTTTCGCACTTGTGTTGGTGCAGGAAACCACTTTTGCACTTGTATTAGTGTGGAAAAACCACTTTTCGCACTTTTGTTAGTGTTGAAAAACCACTTTTCGCACTTGTGTTAGTGTTGAAAAAACACTTTTCGCAGTTGTGTTGGTGCAGGAAACCACTTTTGCACTTGTATTAGTGTGGAAAAAACACTTTTTGCACTTGTGATAGTGTTGAAAAACCACTTTTCGCACTTGTGTTAATGTTGAAAACCCACTTTTCGCACTTGTGTTAGTGTTGAAAAACCACCTTTCGCACTTGTGTTGGTGCAGGAAACCACTTTTGCACTTGTATTAGTGTGGAAAAAACACTTTTTGCACTTGTGATAGTGTTGAAAATCCACTTTTCGCACTTGTGTTGGTGCAGGAAACCACTTTTGCACTTGTATTCGTGTGGAAAAAACACTTTTTGCACTTGTGTTAGTGTTGAAAAACCACTTTTCGCACTTGTGATGGTGCAGGAAACCACTTTTGCACTTGTATTAGTGTGGAAAAAACACTTTTCGCACTTCTGTTAGTGTTGAAAAACCAGTTTTCGCACTTGTGTTAGTGTTGAAAAACCAGTTTTCGCACTTGTGTTGGTGCAGGAAACCACTTTTGCACTTGTATTAGTGTGGAAAAACCACTTTTCGCACTTGTGTTAGTGTTGAAAAACCACTTTTTGCACTGGTGTTAGTGTTGAAAAACCATTTTTCGCACTTGTGTTGGTGCAGGAAACCACTTTTGCACTTGTATTAGTGTGGAAAAAACACTTTTTGCACTTGTGATATTGTTGAAAAACCACTTTTCGCACTTGTGTTAGTGTTGAAAAACCACTTTTCCCATTTGTGTTGGTGCAGGAAACCACTTTTGCACTTGTATTAGTGTGGAAAAAACACTTTTTGCACTTGTGATAGTGTTGAAAAACCAATTTTCGCACTTGTGTTAGTGTTGAAAAACCACTTTTCGCACTTGTGTTAGTGTTGAAAAACCACTTTTCGCACTTGTGTTGGTGCAGGAAACCACTTTTGCACTTGTATTAGTGTGGAAAAACACTTTTTGCACTTGTGATAGTGTGGAAAAACACTTTTTGCACTTGTGATAGTGTTGAAAAACCACTTTTCGCACTTGTATTAGTGTTGAAAAACCACTTTTCGCACTTGTGTTAGTGTTGAAAAACCACTTTTCGCACTTGTATTAGTGTGGAAAAACCACTTTTCGCACTTGTGTTAGTGTTGAAAAACCACTTTTCGCACTTGTGTTAGTGTTGAAAAACCACTTTTCACACTTGTGTTTGTGCAGGAAACCACTTTTGCACTTGTATTAGTGTGGAAAAAACACTTTTTGCACTTGTGATAGTGTTGAAAAACCACTTTTCGCACTTGTGTTAGTGTTGAAAAACCACTTTTCGCACTTGTGTTAGTGTTGAAAAACCACTTTTCGCACTTGTGTTGGTGCAGGAAACCACTTTTGCACTTGTATTAGTGTGGATAAACACTTTTTGCACTTGTGATAGTGTTGAAAAACCACTTTTGGCACTTGTGTTGGTGCAGGAAACCACTTTTGCACTTGTATTAGTGTGGAAAAACCACTTTTCGCACTTGTGTTAGTGTTGAAAAACCACTTTTCGCACTTGTGTTAGTGTTGAAAAACCACTTTTCGCACTTGTGTTAGTGTTGAAAAACCACTTTTCGCACTTGTGTTGGTGCAGGAAACCACTTTTGCACTTGTGTTAGTGTTGAAAAACAACTTTTCGCACTTGTGTTATTGTTGAAAAACCACTTTTCGCACTTGTGTTGGTGCAGGAAACCACTTTTGCACTTGTATTAGTGTGGAAAAACACTCTTTGCACTTGTGATAGTGTTGAAAAACCACTTTTCGCACTTGTGTTAGTGTTGAAAAACCACTTTTCACACTTGTGTTAGTGTTGAAAAACCACTTTTCGCACTTGTGTTAGTGTTGAAAACCACTTTTCGCACTTGTGTTGGTGCAGGAAACCACTTTTGCACTTGTATTAGTGTGGAAAAAACACTTTTCGCACTTGTGTTAGCGTTGAAAAACCACTTTTCGCACTTGTGTTAGTTTTGAAAAACCACTTTTCGCACTTGTGTTAGTGTTGAAAAACCACTTTTCGCACTTGTGTTGGTGTTGAAAAACCACTTTTCGCACTTGTGTTGGTGCAGGAAACCACTTTTGCACTTGTATTAGTGTGGAAAAAACACTTTTTGCACTTGTGATAGTGTTGAAAAACCACTTTTCGCACTTGTTTTAGTGTTGAAAAACCACTTTTCGCACTTGTGTTGGTGCAGGAAACCACTTTTGCACTTGTATTAGTGTGGGAAAACCACTTTTCGCACTTGTGTTAGTGTTGAAAAACCACTTTTCGCACTTGTGTTGGTGCAGGAAACCACTTTTGCACTTGTATTAGTGTGGCAAAACCACTTTTCGCACTTGTGTTAGTGTTGAAAAACCACTTTTCACACTTGTGTTAGTGTTGAAAAACCACTTTTCGCACTTGTGTTAGTGTTGAAAAACCACTTTTCGCACTTGTGTTGGTGCAGGAAACCACTTTTGCACTTGTATTAGTGTGGAAAAAACACTTTTTGCACTTCTGATAGTGTTGAAAAACCACTTTTCGCACTTGTGTTAGTGTTGAAAAACCACTTTTCGCACTTGTGTTAGTGTTGAAAAACCACTTTTCGCACTTGTGTTGGTGCAGGAAACCACTTTTGCACTTGTGTTAGTGTTGAAAAACAACTTTTCGCACTTGTGTTAGTGTTGAAAAACCACTTTTTGCACTTGTGTTGGTGCAGGAAACCACTTTTGCACTTGTATTAGTGTGGAAAAACACTTTTTGCACTTGTGATAGTGTTGAAAAACCACTTTTCGCACTTGTGTTGGTGCAGGAAACCACTTTTGCACTTGTATTAGTGTGGAAAAAACACTTTTTGCACTTGTGATAGTGTTCAAAAACCACTTTTCGCACTTGTGTTAGTGTTGAAAAACCACTTTTCGCACTTGTGTTAGTGTTGAAAAACCACTTTTCGCACTTGTGTTGGTGCAGGAAACTACTTTTGCACTTGTATTAGTGTGGAAAAAACACTTTTTGCACTTGTGATAGTGTTGAAAAACCACTTTTCGCACTTGTGTTGGTGCAGGAAACCACTTTTGCACTTGTATTAGTGTGGAAAAAACACTTTTCGCACTTGTGTTAGTGTTGAAAAACCACTTTTCGCACTTGTGTTAGTATTGAAAGACCACTTTTCGCACTTGTGTTGGTGCAGGAAACCACTTTTGCACTTGTATTAGTGTGGAAAAAACACTTTTTGCACTTGTGATAGTGTTGAAAAACCACTTTTCGCACTTGTTTTAGTGTTGAAAAACCACTTTTCGCACTTGTGTTGGTGCAGGAAACCACTTTTGCACTTGTATTAGTGTGGGAAAACCACTTTTCGCACTTGTGTTAGTGTTGAAAAACCACTTTTCGCACTTGTGTTGGTGCAGGAAACCACTTTTGCACTTGTATTAGTGTGGAAAAAACACTTTTGCACTTGTGATAGTGTTGAAAAACCACTTTTCGCACTTGTGTTAGTGTTGAAAAACCACTTTTCGCACTTGTGTTGGTGCAGGAAACCACTTTTGCACTTGTGTTAGTGTTGAAAAACAACTTTTCGCACTTGTGTTAGTGTTGAAAAACCACTTTTTGCACTTGTGTTGGTGCAGGAAACCACTTTTGCACTTGTATTAGTGTGGAAAAACACTTTTTGCACTTGTGATAGTGTTGAAAAACCACTTTTCGCACTTGTGTTAGTGTTCAAAAACCACTTTTCACACTTGTGTTAGTGTTGAAAAACCACTTTTCGCACTTGTGTTAGTGTTGAAAAACCACTTTTCGCACTTGTGTTTGTGCAGGAAACCACTTTTGCACTTGTATTAGTGTGGAAAAAACACTTTCGCACTTGTGTTAGTGTTGAAAAACCACTTTTCGCACTTGTGATGGTGCAGGAAACCACTTTTGCACTTGTATTAGTGTGGAAAAAACACTTTTCGCACTTGTGTTAGTGTTGAAAAACCACTTTTCGCACTTGTGTTAGTGTTGAAAAACCAGTTTTCGCACTTGTGTTGGTGCAGGAAACCACTTTTGCACTTGTATTAGTGTGGAAAAAACACTTTTTGCACTTGTGATAGTGTTGAAAAACCACTTTTCGCACTTGTGTTAGTGTTGAAAAACTACTTTTCGCACTTGTGTTAGTGTTGAAAAACCACTTTTCGCACTTGTGTTGGTGCAGGAAACCACTTTTGCACTTGTATTAGTGTGGAAAAAACACTTTTTGCACTTGTGATAGTGTTGAAAAACCACTTTCCGCACTTGTGTTGGTGCAGGAAACCACTTTTGCACTTGTATTAGTGTGGAAAAAACACTTTTCGCACTTGTGTTAGTGTTGAAAAACCACTTTTCGCACTTGTGTTAGTGTTGAAAAACCACTTTTCGCACTTGTGTTGGTGCAGGAAACCACTTTTGCACTTGTATTAGTGTGCAAAAAACACTTTTTGCACTTGTGATAGTGTTGAAAAACCACTTTTCGCACTTGTTTTAGTGTTGAAAAACCACTTTTCGCACTTGTGTTGGTGCAGGAAACCACTTTTGCACTTGTATTAGTGTGGAAAAAACACTTTTCCCACTTGTGTTAGTGTTGAAAAACCACTTTTCGCACTTGTGTTAGTGTTGAAAAACCAGTTTTCGAACTTGTGTTGGTGCAGGAAACCACTTTTGCACTTGTATTAGTGTGGAAAAACCACTTTTCGCACTTTTGTTAGTGTTGAAAAACCACTTTTCGCACTTGTGTTAGTGTTGAAAAAACACTTTTTGCACTTGTGTTGGTGCAGGAAACCACTTTTGCACTTGTATTAGTGTGGAAAAAACACTTTTTGCACTTGTGATAGTGTTGAAAAACCACTTTTTGCACTTGTGTTAGTGTTGAAAAACCACTTTTCGCACTTGTGTTAGTGTTGAAAAACCACTTTTCGTACTTGTGTTGGTGCAGGAAACCACTTTTGCACTTGTATTAGTGTGGAAAAAACACTTTTTGCACTTGTGATAGTGTTGAAAAACTACTTTTCGCACTTGTGTTGGTGCAGGAAACCACTTTTGCACTTGTATTAGTGTGGAAAAAACACTTTTCGCACTTGTGTTAGTGTTGAAAAACCACTTTTCGCACTTGTGTTAGTGTTGAAAAACCAGTTTTCGCACTTGTGTTGGTGCAGGAAACCACTTTTGCACTTGTATTAGTGTGGAAAAACCACTTTTCGCACTTTTGTTAGTGTTGAAAAACCACTTTTCGCACTTGTGTTAGTGTTGAAAAAACACTTTTCGCAGTTGTGTTGGTGCAGGAAACCACTTTTGCACTTGTATTAGTGTGGAAAAAACACTTTTTGCACTTGTGATAGTGTTGAAAAACCACTTTTCGCACTTGTGTTAATGTTGAAAACCCACTTTTCGCACTTGTGTTAGTGTTGAAAAACCACCTTTCGCACTTGTGTTGGTGCAGGAAACCACTTTTGCACTTGTATTAGTGTGGAAAAAAACACTTTTTGCACTTGTGATAGTGTTGAAAATCCACTTTTCGCACTTGTGTTGGTGCAGGAAACCACTTTTGCACTTGTATTCGTGTGGAAAAAACACTTTTTGCACTTGTGTTAGTGTTGAAAAACCACTTTTCGCACTTGTGATGGTGCAGGAAACCACTTTTGCACTTGTATTAGTGTGGAAAAAACACTTTTCGCACTTCTGTTAGTGTTGAAAAACCAGTTTTCGCACTTGTGTTAGTGTTGAAAAACCAGTTTTCGCACTTGTGTTGGTGCAGGAAACCACTTTTGCACTTGTATTAGTGTGGAAAAACCACTTTTCGCACTTGTGTTAGTGTTGAAAAACCACTTTTTGCACTGGTGTTAGTGTTGAAAAACCAGTTTTCGCACTTGTGTTGGTGCAGGAAACCACTTTTGCACTTGTATTAGTGTGGAAAAAACACTTTTTGCACTTGTGATATTGTTGAAAAACCACTTTTCGCACTTGTGTTAGTGTTGAAAAACCACTTTTCGCATTTGTGTTGGTGCAGGAAACCACTTTTGCACTTGTATTAGTGTGGAAAAAACACTTTTTGCACTTGTGATAGTGTTGAAAAACCAATTTTCGCACTTGTGTTAGTGTTGAAAAACCACTTTTCGCACTTGTGTTAGTGTTGAAAAACCACTTTTCGCACTTGTGTTGGTGCAGGAAACCACTTTTGCACTTGTATTAGTGTGGAAAAACACTTTTTGCACTTGTGATAGTGTTGAAAAACCACTTTTCGCACTTGTATTAGTGTTGAAAAACCACTTTTCGCACTTGTGTTAGTGTTGAAAAACCACTTTTCGCACTTGTATTAGTGTGGAAAAACCACTTTTCGCACTTGTGTTAGTGTTGAAAAACCACTTTTCGCACTTGTGTTAGTGTTGAAAAACCACTTTTCACACTTGTGTTGGTGCAGGAAACCACTTTTGCACTTGTATTAGTGTGGAAAAAACACTTTTTGCACTTGTGATAGTGTTGAAAAACCACTTTTCGCACTTGTGTTAGTGTTGAAAAACCACTTTTCGCACTTGTGTTAGTGTTGAAAAACCACTTTTCGCACTTGTGTTGGTGCAGGAAACCACTTTTGCACTTGTATTAGTGTGGATAAACACTTTTTGCACTTGTGATAGTGTTGAAAAACCACTTTTGGCACTTGTGTTGGTGCAGGAAACCACTTTTGCACTTGTATTAGTGTGGAAAAACCACTTTTCGCACTTGTGTTAGTGTTGAAAAACCACTTTTCGCACTTGTGTTAGTGTTGAAAAACCACTTTTCGCACTTGTGTTAGTGTTGAAAAACCACTTTTCGCACTTGTGTTGGTGCAGGAAACCACTTTTGCACTTGTGTTAGTGTTGAAAAACAACTTTTCGCACTTGTGTTATTGTTGAAAAACCACTTTTCGCACTTGTGTTGGTGCAGGAAACCACTTTTGCACTTGTATTAGTGTGGAAAAACACTCTTTGCACTTGTGATAGTGTTGAAAAACCACTTTTCGCACTTGTGTTAGTGTTGAAAAACCACTTTTCACACTTGTGTTAGTGTTGAAAAACCACTTTTCGCACTTGTGTTAGTGTTGAAAACCACTTTTCGCACTTGTGTTGGTGCAGGAAACCACTTTTGCACTTGTATTAGTGTGGAAAAAACACTTTTCGCACTTGTGTTAGCGTTGAAAAACCACTTTTCGCACTTGTGTTAGTTTTGAAAAACCACTTTTCGCACTTGTGTTAGTGTTGAAAAACCACTTTTCGCACTTGTGTTGGTGTTGAAAAACCACTTTTCGCACTTGTGTTGGTGCAGGAAACCACTTTTGCACTTGTATTAGTGTGGAAAAAACACTTTTTGCACTTGTGATAGTGTTGAAAAACCACTTTTCGCACTTGTTTTAGTGTTGAAAAACCACTTTTCGCACTTGTGTTGGTGCAGGAAACCACTTTTGCACTTGTATTAGTGTGGGAAAACCACTTTTCGCACTTGTGTTAGTGTTGAAAAACCACTTTTCGCACTTGTGTTGGTGCAGGAAACCACTTTTGCACTTGTATTAGTGTGGCAAAACCACTTTTCGCACTTGTGTTAGTGTTGAAAAACCACTTTTCACACTTGTGTTAGTGTTGAAAAACCACTTTTCGCACTTGTGTTAGTGTTGAAAAACCACTTTTCGCACTTGTGTTGGTGCAGGAAACCACTTTTGCACTTGTATTAGTGTGGAAAAAACACTTTTTGCACTTCTGATAGTGTTGAAAAACCACTTTTCGCACTTGTGTTAGTGTTGAAAAACCACTTTTCGCACTTGTGTTAGTGTTGAAAAACCACTTTTCGCACTTTTGTTGGTGCAGGAAACCACTTTTGCACTTGTGTTAGTGTTGAAAAACAACTTTTCGCACTTGTGTTAGTGTTGAAAAACCACTTTTTGCACTTGTGTTGGTGCAGGAAACCACTTTTGCACTTGTATTAGTGTGGAAAAACACTTTTTGCACTTGTGATAGTGTTGAAAAACCACTTTTCGCACTTGTGTTGGTGCAGGAAACCACTTTTGCACTTGTATTAGTGTGGAAAAAACACTTTTTGCACTTGTGATAGTGTTCAAAAACCACTTTTCGCACTTGTGTTAGTGTTGAAAAACCACTTTTCGCACTTGTGTTAGTGTTGAAAAACCACTTTTCGCACTTGTGTTGGTGCAGGAAACTACTTTTGCACTTGTATTAGTGTGGAAAAAACACTTTTTGCACTTGTGATAGTGTTGAAAAACCACTTTTCGCACTTGTGTTGGTGCAGGAAACCACTTTTGCACTTGTATTAGTGTGGAAAAAACACTTTTCGCACTTGTGTTAGTGTTGAAAAACCACTTTTCGCACTTGTGTTAGTATTGAAAGACCACTTTTCGCACTTGTGTTGGTGCAGGAAACCACTTTTGCACTTGTATTAGTGTGGAAAAAACACTTTTTGCACTTGTGATAGTGTTGAAAAACCACTTTTCGCACTTGTTTTAGTGTTGAAAAACCACTTTTCGCACTTGTGTTGGTGCAGGAAACCACTTTTGCACTTGTATTAGTGTGGGAAAACCACTTTTCGCACTTGTGTTAGTGTTGAAAAACCACTTTTCGCACTTGTGTTGGTGCAGGAAACCACTTTTGCACTTGTATTAGTGTGGAAAAAACACTTTTTGCACTTGTGATAGTGTTGAAAAACCACTTTTCGCACTTGTGTTAGTGTTGAAAAACCACTTTTCGCACTTGTGTTGGTGCAGGAAACCACTTTTGCACTTGTGTTAGTGTTGAAAAACAACTTTTCGCACTTGTGTTAGTGTTGAAAAACCACTTTTTGCACTTGTGTTGGTGCAGGAAACCACTTTTGCACTTGTATTAGTGTGGAAAAAACACTTTTCGCACTTGTGTTAGTGTTGAAAAACCACTTTTCGCACTTGTGTTAGTGTTGAAAAACCAGTTTTCGCACTTGTGTTGGTGCAGGAAACCACTTTTGCACTTGTATTAGTGTGGAAAAAACACTTTTTGCACTTGTGATAGTGTTGAAAAACCACTTTTCGCACTTGTGTTAGTGTTGAAAAACTACTTTTCGCACTTGTGTTAGTGTTGAAAAACCACTTTTCGCACTTGTGTTGGTGCAGGAAACCACTTTTGCACTTGTATTAGTGTGGAAAAAACACTTTTTGCACTTGTGATAGTGTTGAAAAACCACTTTCCGCACTTGTGTTGGTGCAGGAAACCACTTTTGCACTTGTATTAGTGTGGAAAAAACACTTTTCGCACTTGTGTTAGTGTTGAAAAACCACTTTTCGCACTTGTGTTAGTGTTGAAAAACCACTTTTCGCACTTGTGTTGGTGCTGGAAACCACTTTTGCACTTGTATTAGTGTGGAAAAAACACTTTTTGCACTTGTGATAGTGTTGAAAAACCACTTTTCGCACTTGTTTTAGTGTTGAAAAACCACTTTTCGCACTTGTGTTGGTGCAGGAAACCACTTTTGCACTTGTATTAGTGTGGGAAAACCACTTTTCGCACTTGTGTTAGTGTTGAAAAACCACTTTTCGCACTTGTGTTGGTGCAGGAAACCACTTTTGCACTTGTATTAGTGTGGAAAAAACACTTTTTGCACTTGTGATAGTGTTGAAAAACCACTTTTCGCACTTGTGTTAGTGTTGAAAAACCACTTTTCGCACTTGTGTTGGTGCAGGAAACCACTTTTGCACTTGTATTAGTGTGGAAAAAACACTTTTTGCACTTCTGATAGTGTTGAAAAACCACTTTTCGCACTTCTGTTAGTGTTGAAAAACCACTTTTCGCACTTGTGTTAGTGTTGAAAAACCACTTTTCGCACTTGTGTTGGTGCAGGAAACCACTTTTGCACTTGTGTTAGTGTTGAAAAACAACTTTTTGCACTTGTGTTAGTGTTGAAAAACCACTTTTTGCACTTGTGTTGGTGCAGGAAACCACTTTTGCACTTGTATTAGTGTGGAAAAACACTTTTTGCACTTGTGATAGTGTTGAAAAACCACTTTTCGCACTTGTGTTAGTGTTGAAAAACCACTTTTCACACTTGTGTTAGTGTTGAAAAACCACTTTTCGCACTTGTGTTAGTGTTGAAAAACCACTTTTCGCACTTGTGTTGGTGCAGGAAACCACTTTTGCACTTGTATTAGTGTGGAAAAACCACTTTTCGCACTTGTGTTAGTGTTGAAAAACCACTTTTCGCACTTGTGTTAGTGTTGAAAAACCACTTTACTTGTGTTGGTGCAGGAAACCACTTTTGCACTTGTATTAGTGTGGAAAAAACACTTTTTGCACTTGTGATAGTGTTGAAAAACCACTTTTCGCACTTGTTTTAGTGTTGAAAAAACCACTTTTCGCACTTGTGTTGGTGCAGGAAACCACTTTTGCACTTGTATTAGTGTGGGAAAAACCACTTTTCGCACTTGTGTTAGTGTTGAAAAACCACTTTTCGCACTTGTGTTGGTGCAGGAAACCACTTTTGCACTTGTATTAGTGTGGAAAAAACACTTTTTGCACTTGTGATAGTGTTGAAAAACCACTTTTCGCACTTGTGTTAGTGTTGAAAAAACCACTTTTCGCACTTGTGTTGGTGCAGGAAACCACTTTTGCACTTGTATTAGTGTGGAAAAAAACACTTTTTGCACTTCTGATAGTGTTGAAAAACACTTTTCGCACTTCTGTTAGTGTTGAAAAACCACTTTTCGCACTTGTGTTAGTGTTGAAAAACCACTTTTCGCACTTGTGTTGGTGCAGGAAACCACTTTTGCACTTGTGTTAGTGTTGAAAAACAACTTTTTGCACTTGTGTTAGTGTTGAAAAACCACTTTTTTGCACTTGTGTTGGTGCAGGAAACCACTTTTGCACTTGTATTAGTGTGGAAAAACACTTTTTGCACTTGTGATAGTGTTGAAAAACCACTTTTCGCACTTGTGTTAGTGTTGAAAAACCACTTTTCACACTTGTGTTAGTGTTGAAAAACCACTTTTCGCACTTGTGTTAGTGTTGAAAAACCACTTTTCGCACTTGTGTTGGTGCAGGAAACCACTTTTGCACTTGTATTAGTGTGGAAAAAACACTTTTTGCACTTGTGATAGTGTTGAAAAACCACTTTTTGCACTTGTTTTAGTGTTGAAAAACCACTTTTCGCACTTGTGTTGGTGCAGGAAACCACTTTTGCACTTGTATTAGTGTGGGAAAACCACTTTTCGCACTTGTGTTAGTGTTGAAAAACCACTTTTCGCACTTGTGTTGGTGCAGGAAACCACTTTTGCACTTGTATTAGTGTGGAAAAAACACTTTTTGCACTTGTGATAGTGTTGAAAAACCACTTTTCGCACTTGTGTTAGTGTTGAAAAACCACTTTTCGCACTTGTGTTGGTGCAGGAGACCACTTTTGCACTTGTATTAGTGTGGAAAAAACACTTTTTGCACTTCTGATAGTGTTGAAAAACCACTTTTCGCACTTGTGTTCGTGTTGAAAAACCACTTTTCGCACTTGTGTTAGTGTTGAAAAACCACTTTTCGCACTTGTGTTGGTGCAGGAAACCACTTTTGCACTTGTGTTAGTGTTGAAAAACAACTTTTCGCACTTGTGTTAGTGTTGAAAAACCACTTTTTGCACTTGTGTTGGTGCAGGAAACCACTTTTGCACTTGTATTAGTGTGGAAAAACACTTTTTGCACTTGTGATAGTGTTGAAAAACCACTTTTCGCACTTGTGTTAGTGTTGAAAAACCACTTTTCACACTTGTGTTAGTGTTGAAAAACCACTTTTCGCACTTGTGTTAGTGTTGAAAAACCACTTTTCGCACATGTGTTCGTGCAGGAAACCACTTTTGCACTTGTATTAGTGTGGAAAAAACACTTTTCGCACTTGTGTTAGTGTTGAAAAACCACTTTTTGCACTTGTGATGGTGCAGGAAACCACTTTTGCACTTGCATTAGTGTGGAAAAAACACTTTTCCCACTTGTGTTAGTGTTGAAAAACCACTTTTCGCACTTGTGTTAGTGTTGAAAAACCAGTTTTCGAACTTGTGTTGGTGCAGGAAACCACTTTTGCACTTGTATTAGTGTGGAAAAACCACTTTTCGCACTTTTGTTAGTGTTGAAAAACCACTTTTCGCATTTGTGTTAGTGTTGAAAAACCACTTTTCACACTTGTGTTAGTGTTGAAAAACCACTTTTCGCACTTGTGTTAGTGTTGAAAAACTACTTTTCGCACTTGTGTTGGTGCAGGAAACCACTTTTGCACTTGTATTAGTGTGGAAAAAACACTTTTTGCACTTGTGATAGTGTTGAAAAACCACTTTTCGCACTTGTTTTAGTGTTGAAAAACCACTTTTCGCACTTGTGTTGGTGCAGGAAACCACTTTTGCACTTGTATTAGTGTGGGAAAACCACTTTTCGCACTTGTGTTAGTGTTGAAAAACCACTTTTCGCACTTGTGTTGGTGCAGGAAACCACTTTTGCACTTGTATTAGTGTGGAAAAAACACTTTTTGCACTTGTGATAGTGTTGAAAAACCACTTTTCGCACTTGTGTTAGTGTTGAAAAACCACTTTTCGCACTTGTGTTGGTGCAGGAAACCACTTTTGCACTTGTATTAGTGTGGAAAAAACACTTTTTGCACTTCTGATAGTGTTGAAAAACCACTTTTCGCACTTCTGTTAGTGTTGAAAAACCACTTTTCGCACTTGTGTTAGTGTTGAAAAACCACTTTTCGCACTTGTGTTGGTGCAGGAAACCACTTTTGCACTTGTGTTAGTGTTGAAAAACAACTTTTTGCACTTGTGTTAGTGTTGAAAAACCACTTTTTGCACTTGTGTTGGTGCAGGAAACCACTTTTGCACTTGTATTAGTGTGGAAAAACACTTTTTGCACTTGTGATAGTGTTGAAAAACCACTTTTCGCACTTGTGTTAGTGTTGAAAAACCACTTTTCACACTTGTGTTAGTGTTGAAAAACCACTTTTCGCACTTGTGTTAGTGTTGAAAAACCACTTTTCGCACTTGTGTTGGTGCAGGAAACCACTTTTGCACTTGTATTAGTGTGGAAAAAACACTTTTTGCACTTGTGATAGTGTTGAAAAACCACTTTTTGCACTTGTTTTAGTGTTGAAAAACCACTTTTCGCACTTGTGTTGGTGCAGGAAACCACTTTTGCACTTGTATTAGTGTGGGAAAACCACTTTTCGCACTTGTGTTAGTGTTGAAAAACCACTTTTCGCACTTGTGTTGGTGCAGGAAACCACTTTTGCACTTGTATTAGTGTGGAAAAAACACTTTTTGCACTTGTGATAGTGTTGAAAAACCACTTTTCGCACTTGTGTTAGTGTTGAAAAACCACTTTTCGCACTTGTGTTGGTGCAGGAGACCACTTTTGCACTTGTATTAGTGTGGAAAAAACACTTTTTGCACTTCTGATAGTGTTGAAAAACCACTTTTCGCACTTGTGTTCGTGTTGAAAAACCACTTTTCGCACTTGTGTTAGTGTTGAAAAACCACTTTTCGCACTTGTGTTGGTGCAGGAAACCACTTTTGCACTTGTGTTAGTGTTGAAAAACAACTTTTCGCACTTGTGTTAGTGTTGAAAAACCACTTTTTGCACTTGTGTTGGTGCAGGAAACCACTTTTGCACTTGTATTAGTGTGGAAAAACACTTTTTGCACTTGTGATAGTGTTGAAAAACCACTTTTCGCACTTGTGTTAGTGTTGAAAAACCACTTTTCACACTTGTGTTAGTGTTGAAAAACCACTTTTCGCACTTGTGTTAGTGTTGAAAAACCACTTTTCGCACATGTGTTCGTGCAGGAAACCACTTTTGCACTTGTATTAGTGTGGAAAAAACACTTTTCGCACTTGTGTTAGTGTTGAAAAACCACTTTTTGCACTTGTGATGGTGCAGGAAACCACTTTTGCACTTGCATTAGTGTGGAAAAAACACTTTTCCCACTTGTGTTAGTGTTGAAAAACCACTTTTCGCACTTGTGTTAGTGTTGAAAAACCAGTTTTCGAACTTGTGTTGGTGCAGGAAACCACTTTTGCACTTGTATTAGTGTGGAAAAACCACTTTTCGCACTTTTGTTAGTGTTGAAAAACCACTTTTCGCATTTGTGTTAGTGTTGAAAAAACACTTTTTGCACTTGTGTTGGTGCAGGAAACCACTTTTGCACTTGTATTAGTGTGGAAAAAACACTTTTTGCACTTGTGATAGTGTTGAAAAACCACTTTTTGCACTTGTGTTAGTGTTGAAAAACCACTTTTCGCACTTGTGTTAGTGTTGAAAAACCACTTTTCGCACTTGTGTTGGTGCAGGAAACCACTTTTGCACTTGTATTAGTGTGGAAAAAACACTTTTTGCACTTGTGATAGTGTTGAAAAACTACGTTTCGCACTTGTGTTGGTGCAGGAAACCACTTTTGCACTTGTATTAGTGTGGAAAAAACACTTTTCGCACTTGTGTTAGTGTTGAAAAACCACTTTTCGCACTTGTGTTAGTGTTGAAAAACCACTTTTCGCACTTGTGTTGGTGCAGGAAACCACTTTTGCACTTGTATTAGTGTGGAAAAAACACTTTTTGCACTTGTGATAGTGTTGAAAAACCACTTTTCGCACTTGTTTTAGTGTTGAAAAACCACTTTTCGCACTTGTGTTGGTGCAGGAAACCACTTTTGCACTTGTATTAATGTGGGAAAACCACTTTTCGCACTTGTGTTAGTGTTGAAAAACCACTTTTCGCACTTGTGTTGGTGCAGGAAACCACTTTTGCACTTGTATTAGTGTGGAAAAAACACTTTTTGCACTTGTGATAGTGTTGAAAAACCACTTTTCGCACTTGTGTTAGTGTTGAAAAACCACTTTTCGCACTTGTGTTGGTGCAGGAAACCACTTTTGCACTTGTATTAGTGTGGAAAAAACACTTTTCGCACTTGTGTTGGTGCAGGAAACCACGTTTGCACTTGTATTAGTGTGGAAAAAACACTTTTTGCACTTGTGATAGTGTTGAAAAACCACTTTTCGCACTTGTGTTTGTGCAGGAAACCACTTTTGCACTTGTATTAGTGTGGAAAAAACACTTTTTGCACTTGTGATAGTGTTGAAAAACCACTTTTCGCACCTGTGTTGGTGCAGGAAACCACTTTTGCACTTGTATTACTGTGGAAAAACACTATTTGCACTTGTGATAGTGTTGAAAAACCACTTTTCGCACTTGTGTTAGTGTTGAAAAACCACTTTTCACACTTGTGTTAGTGTTGAAAAACCACTGTTCGCACTTGTGTTAGTGTTGAAAAACCACTTTTCGCACTTGTGTTGTGCAGGAAACCACTTTTGCACTTGTATTAGTGTGGAAAAAACACTTTTCGCACTTGTGTTAGTGTTGAAAAACCACTTTTCGCACTTGTGATGGTGCAGGAAACCACTTTTGCACTTGTATTAGTGTGGAAAAAACACTTTTTGCACTTGTGATAGTGTTGAAAAACCACTTTTTGCACTTGTGTTAGTGTTGAAAAACCACTTTTCGCACTTGCGTTAGCGTTGAAAAACCACTTTTCGCACTTGTATTAGTGTGGAAAAACTACTTTTCGCAATTGTGTTAGTGTTGAAAAACCACTTTTCGCACTTGTGTTAGTGTTGAAAAACCACTTTTCGCACTTGTGTTGGTGCAGGAAACCACTTTTGCACTTGTATTAGTGTGGAAAAACACTTTTTGCACTTGTGATAGTGTTCAAAAACCACTTTTCGCACTTGTGTTAGTGTTGAAAAACCACTTTTCGCACTTGTGTTAGTGTTGAAAAACCACTTTTCGCACTTGTGTTGGTGCAGGAAACTACTTTTGCACTTGTATTAGTGTGGAAAAAACACTTTTTGCACTTGTGATAGTGTTGAAAAACCACTTTTCGAACTTGTGTTGGTGCAGGAAACCACTTTTGCACTTGTATTAGTGTGGAAAAAACACTTTTTGCACTTGTGATAGTGTTGAAAAACCACTTTTCGCACTTGTTTTAGTGTTGAAAAACCACTTTTCGCACTTGTGTTGGTGCAGGAAACCACTTTTGCACTTGTATTAGTGTGGGAAAACCACTTTTCGCACTTGTGTTAGTGTTGAAAAACCACTTTTCGCACTTGTGTTGGTGCAGGAAACCACTTTTGCACTTGTATTAGTGTGGAAAATACACTTTTTGCACTTGTGATAGTGTTGAAAAACCACTTTTCGCACTTGTGTTAGTGTTGAAAAACCACTTTTCGCACTTGTGTTGGTGCAGGAAACCACTTTTGCACTTGTATTAGTGTGGAAAAAACACTTTTTGCACTTCTGATAGTGTTGAAAAACCACTTTTCGCACTTGTGTTAGTGTTGAAAAATCACTTTTTGCACTTGTGTTAGTGTTGAAAAACCACTTTTCGCACTTGTGTTGGTGCAGGAAACCACTTTTGCACTTGTGTTAGTGTTGAAAAACAACTTTTCGCACTTGTGTTAGTGTTGAAAAACCACATTTTGCACTTGTGTTGGTGCAGGAAACCACTTTTGCACTTGTATTAGTGTGGAAAAACACTTTTTGCACTTGTGATAGTGTTGAAAAACCACTTTTCGCACTTGTGTTAGTGTTCAAAAACCACTTTTCACACTTGTGTTAGTGTTGAAAAACCACTTTTCGCACTTGTGTTAGTGTTGAAAAACCACTTTTCGCACTTGTGTTTGTGCAGGAAACCACTTTTGCACTTGTATTAGTGTGGAAAAAACACTTTTCGCACTTGTGTTAGTGTTGAAAAACCACTTTTCGCACTTGTGATGGTGCAGGAAACCACTTTTGCACTTGTATTAGTGTGGAAAAAACACTTTTCGCACTTGTGTTAGTGTTGAAAAACCACTTTTCGCACTTGTGTTAGTGTTGAAAAACCAGTTTTCGCACTTGTGTTGGTGCAGGAAACCACTTTTGCACTTGTATTAGTGTGGAAAAACCACTTTTCGCACTTGTGTTAGTGTTGAAAAACCACTTTTTGCACTTGTGTTGGTGCAGGAAACCACTTTTGCACTTGTATTAGTGTGGAAAAACACTTTTTGCACTTGTGATAGTGTTGAAAAACCACTTTTCGCACTTGTGTTGGTGCAGGAAACCACTTTTGCACTTGTATTAGTGTGGAAAAAACACTTTTTGCACTTGTGATAGTGTTCAAAAACCACTTTTCGCACTTGTGTTAGTGTTGAAAAACCACTTTTCGCACTTGTGTTAGTGTTGAAAAACCACTTTTCGCACTTGTGTTGGTGCAGGAAACTACTTTTGCACTTGTATTAGTGTGGAAAAAACACTTTTTGCACTTGTGATAGTGTTGAAAAACCACTTTTCGCACTTGTGTTGGTGCAGGAAACCACTTTTGCACTTGTATTAGTGTGGAAAAAACACTTTTCGCACTTGTGTTAGTGTTGAAAAACCACTTTTCGCACTTGTGTTAGTATTGAAAGACCACTTTTCGCACTTGTGTTGGTGCAGGAAACCACTTTTGCACTTGTATTAGTGTGGAAAAAACACTTTTTGCACTTGTGATAGTGTTGAAAAACCACTTTTCGCACTTGTGTTAGTGTTGAAAAACCACTTTTCGCACTTGTGTTGGTGCAGGAAACCACTTTTGCACTTGTGTTAGTGTTGAAAAACCACTTTTCGCACTTGTGTTAGTGTTGAAAAACCACTTTTCGCACTTGTGTTGGTGCAGGAAACCACTTTTGCACTTGTATTAGTGTGGAAAAACACTTTTTGCACTTGTGATAGTGTTCAAAAACCACTTTTCGCACTTGTGTTAGTGTTGAAAAACCACTTTTCGCACTTGTGTTAGTGTTGAAAAACCACTTTTCGCACTTGTGTTGGTGCAGGAAACTACTTTTGCACTTGTATTAGTGTGGAAAAAACACTTTTTGCACTTGTGATAGTGTTGAAAAACCACTTTTCGAACTTGTGTTGGTGCAGGAAACCACTTTTGCACTTGTATTAGTGTGGAAAAAACACTTTTTGCACTTGTGATAGTGTTGAAAAACCACTTTTCGCACTTGTTTTAGTGTTGAAAAACCACTTTTCGCACTTGTGTTGGTGCAGGAAACCACTTTTGCACTTGTATTAGTGTGGGAAAACCACTTTTCGCACTTGTGTTAGTGTTGAAAAACCACTTTTCGCACTTGTGTTGGTGCAGGAAACCACTTTTGCACTTGTATTAGTGTGGAAAATACACTTTTTGCACTTGTGATAGTGTTGAAAAACCACTTTTCGCACTTGTGTTAGTGTTGAAAAACCACTTTTCGCACTTGCGTTGGTGCAGGAAACCACTTTTGCACTTGTATTAGTGTGGAAAAAACACTTTTTGCACTTCTGATAGTGTTGAAAAACCACTTTTCGCACTTGTGTTAGTGTTGAAAAATCACTTTTTGCACTTGTGTTAGTGTTGAAAAACCACTTTTCGCACTTGTGTTGGTGCAGGAAACCACTTTTGCACTTGTGTTAGTGTTGAAAAACAACTTTTCGCACTTGTGTTAGTGTTGAAAAACCACATTTTGCACTTGTGTTGGTGCAGGAAACCACTTTTGCACTTGTATTAGTGTGGAAAAACACTTTTTGCACTTGTGATAGTGTTGAAAAACCACTTTTCGCACTTGTGTTAGTGTTCAAAAACCACTTTTCACACTTGTGTTAGTGTTGAAAAACCACTTTTCGCACTTGTGTTAGTGTTGAAAAACCACTTTTCGCACTTGTGTTTGTGCAGGAAACCACTTTTGCACTTGTATTAGTGTGGAAAAAACACTTTTCGCACTTGTGTTAGTGTTGAAAAACCACTTTTCGCACTTGTGATGGTGCAGGAAACCACTTTTGCACTTGTATTAGTGTGGAAAAAACACTTTTCGCACTTGTGTTAGTGTTGAAAAACCACTTTTCGCACTTGTGTTAGTGTTGAAAAACCAGTTTTCGCACTTGTGTTGGTGCAGGAAACCACTTTTGCACTTGTATTAGTGTGGAAAAACCACTTTTCGCACTTGTGTTAGTGTTGAAAAACCACTTTTTGCACTTGTGTTGGTGCAGGAAACCACTTTTGCACTTGTATTAGTGTGGAAAAACACTTTTTGCACTTGTGATAGTGTTGAAAAACCACTTTTCGCACTTGTGTTGGTGCAGGAAACCACTTTTGCACTTGTATTAGTGTGGAAAAAACACTTTTTGCACTTGTGATAGTGTTCAAAAACCACTTTTCGCACTTGTGTTAGTGTTGAAAAACCACTTTTCGCACTTGTGTTAGTGTTGAAAAACCACTTTTCGCACTTGTGTTGGTGCAGGAAACTACTTTTGCACTTGTATTAGTTTGGAAAAAACACTTTTTGCACTTGTGATAGTGTTGAAAAACCACTTTTCGCACTTGTGTTGGTGCAGGAAACCACTTTTGCACTTGTATTAGTGTGGAAAAAACACTTTTCGCACTTGTGTTAGTGTTGAAAAACCACTTTTCGCACTTGTGTTAGTATTGAAAGACCACTTTTCGCACTTGTGTTGGTGCAGGAAACCACTTTTGCACTTGTATTAGTGTGGAAAAAACACTTTTTGCACTTGTGATAGTGTTGAAAAACCACTTTTCGCACTTGTGTTAGTGTTGAAAAACCACTTTTCGCACTTGTGTTGGTGCAGGAAACCACTTTTGCACTTGTGTTAGTGTTGAAAAACAACTTTTCGCACTTGTGTTAGTGTTGAAAAACCACTTTTTGCACTTGTGTTGGTGCAGGAAACCACTTTTGCACTTGTATTAGTGTGGAAAAACACTTTTTGCACTTGTGATAGTGTTGAAAAACCACTTTTCGCACTTGTGTTAGTGTTCAAAAACCACTTTTCACACTTGTGTTAGTGTTGAAAAACCACTTTTCGCACTTGTGTTAGTGTTGAAAAACCACTTTTCGCACTTGTGTTTGTGCAGGAAACCACTTTTGCACTTGTATTAGTGTGGAAAAAACACTTTCGCACTTGTGTTAGTGTTGAAAAACCACTTTTCGCACTTGTGATGGTGCAGGAAACCACTTTTGCACTTGTATTAGTGTGGAAAAAACACTTTTCGCACTTGTGTTAGTGTTGAAAAACCACTTTTCACACTTGTGTTAGTGTTGAAAAACCAGTTTTCGCACTTGTGTTGGTGCAGGAAACCACTTTTGCACTTGTATTAGTGTGGAAAAAACACTTTTTGCACTTGTGATAGTGTTGAAAAACCACTTTTCGCACTTGTGTTAGTGTTGAAAAACTACTTTTCGCACTTGTGTTAGTGTTGAAAAACCACTTTTCGCACTTGTGTTGGTGCAGGAAACCACTTTTGCACTTGTATTAGTGTGGAAAAAACACTTTTTGCACTTGTGATAGTGTTGAAAAACCACTTTCCGCACTTGTGTTGGTGCAGAAAACCACTTTTGCACTTGTATTAGTGTGGAAAAAACACTTTTCGCACTTGTGTTAGTGTTGAAAAACCACTTTTCGCACTTGTGTTAGTGTTGAAAAACCACTTTTCGCACTTGTGTTGGTGCAGGAAACCACTTTTGCACTTGTATTAGTGTGGAAAAAACACTTTTTGCACTTGTGATAGTGTTGAAAAACCACTTTTCGCACTTGTTTTAGTGTTGAAAAACCACTTTTCGCACTTGTGTTGGTGCAGGAAACCACTTTTGCACTTGTATTAGTGTGGGAAAACCACTTTTCGCACTTGTGTTAGTGTTGAAAAACCACTTTTCGCACTTGTGTTGGTGCAGGAAACCACTTTTGCACTTGTATTAGTGTGGAAAAAACACTTTTTGCACTTGTGATAGTGTTGAAAAACCACTTTTCGCACTTGTGTTAGTGTTGAAAAACCACTTTTCGCACTTGTGTTGGTGCAGGAAACCACTTTTGCACTTGTATTAGTGTGGAAAAAACACTTTTTGCACTTCTGATAGTGTTGAAAAACCACTTTTCGCACTTCTGTTAGTGTTGAAAAACCACTTTTCGCACTTGTGTTAGTGTTGAAAAACCACTTTTCGCACTTGTGTTGGTGCAGGAAACCACTTTTGCACTTGTGTTAGTGTTGAAAAACAACTTTTTGCACTTGTGTTAGTGTTGAAAAACCACTTTTTGCATTTGTGTTGGTGCAGGAAACCACTTTTGCACTTGTATTAGTGTGGAAAAACACTTTTTGCACTTGTGATAGTGTTGAAAAACCACTTTTCGCACTTGTGTTAGTGTTGAAAAACCACTTTTCACACTTGTGTTAGTGTTGAAAAACCACTTTTCGCACTTGTGTTAGTGTTGAAAAACCACTTTTCGCACTTGTGTTGGTGCAGGAAACCGCTTTTGCACTTGTATTAGTGTGGAAAAACCACTTTTCGCACTTGTGTTAGTGTTGAAAAACCACTTTTCGCACTTGTGTTAGTGTTGAAAAACCACTTTTCGCACTTGTGTTGGTGCAGGAAACCACTTTTGCACTTGTATTAGTGTGGAAAAAACACTTTTTGCACTTGTGATAGTGTTGAAAAACCACTTTTCGCACTTGTTTTAGTGTTGAAAAACCACTTTTCGCACTTGTGTTGGTGCAGGAAACCACTTTTGCACTTGTATTAGTGTGGGAAAACCACTTTTCGCACTTGTGTTAGTGTTGAAAAACCACTTTTCGCACTTGTGTTGGTGCAGGAAACCACTTTTGCACTTGTATTAGTGTGGAAAAAACACTTTTTGCACTTGTGATAGTGTTGAAAAACCACTTTTCGCACTTGTGTTAGTGTTGAAAAACCACTTTTCGCACTTGTGTTGGTGCAGGAAACCACTTTTGCACTTGTATTAGTGTGGAAAAAACACTTTTTGCACTTCTGATAGTGTTGAAAAACCACTTTTCGCACTTCTGTTAGTGTTTAAAAACCACTTTTCGCACTTGTGTTAGTGTTGAAAAACCACTTTTCGCACTTGTGTTGGTGCAGGAAACCACTTTTGCACTTGTGTTGGTGCAGGAAACTACTTTTGCACTTGTATTAGTGTGGAAAAAACACTTTTTGCACTTGTGATAGTGTTGAAAAACCACTTTTCGCACTTGTGTTGGTGCAGGAAACCACTTTTGCACTTGTATTAGTGTGGAAAAAACACTTTTCGCACTTGTGTTAGTGTTGAAAAACCACTTTTCGCACTTGTGTTAGTATTGAAAGACCACTTTTCGCACTTGTGTTGGTGCAGGAAACCACTTTTGCACTTGTATTAGTGTGGAAAAACACTTTTTGCACTTGTGATAGTGTTGAAAAACCACTTTTCGCACTTGTGTTAGTGTTGAAAAACCACTTTTCGCACTTGTGTTAGTGTTGAAAAACCACTTTTCGCACTTGTGTTGGTGCAGGAAACTACTTTTGCACTTGTATTAGTTTGGAAAAAACACTTTTTGCACTTGTGATAGTGTTGAAAAACCACTTTTCGCACTTGTGTTGGTGCAGGAAACCACTTTTGCACTTGTATTAGTGTGGAAAAAACACTTTTCGCACTTGTGTTAGTGTTGAAAAACCACTTTTCGCACTTGTGTTAGTATTGAAAGACCACTTTTCGCACTTGTGTTGGTGCAGGAAACCACTTTTGCACTTGTATTAGTGTGGAAAAAACACTTTTTGCACTTGTGATAGTGTTGAAAAACCACTTTTCGCACTTGTGTTAGTGTTGAAAAACCACTTTTCGCACTTGTGTTGGTGCAGGAAACCACTTTTGCACTTGTGTTAGTGTTGAAAAACAACTTTTCGCACTTGTGTTAGTGTTGAAAAACCACTTTTTGCACTTGTGTTGGTGCAGGAAACCACTTTTGCACTTGTATTAGTGTGGAAAAACACTTTTTGCACTTGTGATAGTGTTGAAAAACCACTTTTCGCACTTGTGTTAGTGTTCAAAACCACTTTTCACACTTGTGTTAGTGTTGAAAAACCACTTTTCGCACTTGTGTTAGTGTTGAAAAACCACTTTTCGCACTTGTGTTTGTGCAGGAAACCACTTTTGCACTTGTATTAGTGTGGAAAAAACACTTTCGCACTTGTGTTAGTGTTGAAAAACCACTTTTCGCACTTGTGATGGTGCAGGAAACCACTTTTGCACTTGTATTAGTGTGGAAAAAACACTTTTCGCACTTGTGTTAGTGTTGAAAAACCACTTTTCACACTTGTGTTAGTGTTGAAAAACCAGTTTTCGCACTTGTGTTGGTGCAGGAAACCACTTTTGCACTTGTATTAGTGTGGAAAAAACACTTTTTGCACTTGTGATAGTGTTGAAAAACCACTTTTCGCACTTGTGTTAGTGTTGAAAAACTACTTTTCGCACTTGTGTTAGTGTTGAAAAACCACTTTTCGCACTTGTGTTGGTGCAGGAAACCACTTTTGCACTTGTATTAGTGTGGAAAAAACACTTTTTGCACTTGTGATAGTGTTGAAAAACCACTTTCCGCACTTGTGTTGGTGCAGGAAACCACTTTTGCACTTGTATTAGTGTGGAAAAAACACTTTTCGCACTTGTGTTAGTGTTGAAAAACCACTTTTCGCACTTGTGTTAGTGTTGAAAAACCACTTTTCGCACTTGTGTTGGTGCAGGAAACCACTTTTGCACTTGTATTAGTGTGGAAAAAACACTTTTTGCACTTGTGATAGTGTTGAAAAACCACTTTTCGCACTTGTTTTAGTGTTGAAAAACCACTTTTCGCACTTGTGTTGGTGCAGGAAACCACTTTTGCACTTGTATTAGTGTGGGAAAACCACTTTTCGCACTTGTGTTAGTGTTGAAAAACCACTTTTCGCACTTGTGTTGGTGCAGGAAACCACTTTTGCACTTGTATTAGTGTGGAAAAAACACTTTTTGCACTTGTGATAGTGTTGAAAAACCACTTTTCGCACTTGTGTTAGTGTTGAAAAACCACTTTTCGCACTTGTGTTGGTGCAGGAAACCACTTTTGCACTTGTATTAGTGTGGAAAAAACACTTTTTGCACTTCTGATAGTGTTGAAAAACCACTTTTCGCACTTCTGTTAGTGTTGAAAAACCACTTTTCGCACTTGTGTTAGTGTTGAAAAACCACTTTTCGCACTTGTGTTGGTGCAGGAAACCACTTTTGCACTTGTGTTAGTGTTGAAAAACAACTTTTTGCACTTGTGTTAGTGTTGAAAAACCACTTTTTGCATTTGTGTTGGTGCAGGAAACCACTTTTGCACTTGTATTAGTGTGGAAAAACACTTTTTGCACTTGTGATAGTGTTGAAAAACCACTTTTCGCACTTGTGTTAGTGTTGAAAAACCACTTTTCACACTTGTGTTAGTGTTGAAAAACCACTTTTCGCACTTGTGTTAGTGTTGAAAAACCACTTTTCGCACTTGTGTTGGTGCAGGAAACCGCTTTTGCACTTGTATTAGTGTGGAAAAACCACTTTTCGCACTTGTGTTAGTGTTGAAAAACCACTTTTCGCACTTGTGTTAGTGTTGAAAAACCACTTTTCGCACTTGTGTTGGTGCAGGAAACCACTTTTGCACTTGTATTAGTGTGGAAAAAACACTTTTTGCACTTGTGATAGTGTTGAAAAACCACTTTTCGCACTTGTTTTAGTGTTGAAAAACCACTTTTCGCACTTGTGTTGGTGCAGGAAACCACTTTTGCACTTGTATTAGTGTGGGAAAACCACTTTTCGCACTTGTGTTAGTGTTGAAAAACCACTTTTCGCACTTGTGTTGGTGCAGGAAACCACTTTTGCACTTGTATTAGTGTGGAAAAAACACTTTTTGCACTTGTGATAGTGTTGAAAAACCACTTTTCGCACTTGTGTTAGTGTTGAAAAACCACTTTTCGCACTTGTGTTGGTGCAGGAAACCACTTTTGCACTTGTATTAGTGTGGAAAAAACACTTTTTGCACTTCTGATAGTGTTGAAAAACCACTTTTCGCACTTCTGTTAGTGTTTAAAAACCACTTTTCGCACTTGTGTTAGTGTTGAAAAACCACTTTTCGCACTTGTGTTGGTGCAGGAAACCACTTTTGCACTTGTGTTGGTGCAGGAAACTACTTTTGCACTTGTATTAGTGTGGAAAAAACACTTTTTGCACTTGTGATAGTGTTGAAAAACCACTTTTCGCACCTGTGTTGGTGCAGGAAACCACTTTTGCACTTGTATTAGTGTGGAAAAAACACTTTTCGCACTTGTGTTAGTGTTGAAAAACCACTTTTCGCACTTGTGTTAGTATTGAAAGACCACTTTTCGCACTTGTGTTGGTGCAGGAAACCACTTTTGCACTTGTATTAGTGTGGAAAAAACACTTTTTGCACTTGTGATAGTGTTGAAAAACCACTTTTCGCACTTGTGTTAGTGTTGAAAAACCACTTTTCGCACTTGTGTTGGTGCAGGAAACCACTTTTGCACTTGTGTTAGTGTTGAAAAACAACTTTTCGCACTTGTGTTAGTGTTGAAAAACCACTTTTTGCACTTGTGTTGGTGCAGGAAACCACTTTTGCACTTGTATTAGTGTGGAAAAAACACTTTTTGCACTTGTGATAGTGTTGAAAAACCACTTTTCGCACTTGTGTTAGTGTTCAAAAACCACTTTTCACACTTGTGTTAGTGTTGAAAAACCACTTTTCGCACTTGTGTTAGTGTTGAAAAACCACTTTTCGCACTTGTGTTTGTGCAGGAAACCACTTTTGCACTTGTATTAGTGTGGAAAAAACACTTTCGCACTTGTGTTAGTGTTGAAAAACCACTTTTCGCACTTGTGATGGTGCAGGAAACCACTTTTGCACTTGTATTAGTGTGGAAAAAACACTTTTCGCACTTGTGTTAGTGTTGAAAAACCACTTTTCGCACTTGTGTTAGTGTTGAAAAACCAGTTTTCGCACTTGTGTTGGTGCAGGAAACCACTTTTGCACTTGTATTAGTGTGGAAAAAACACTTTTTGCACTTGTGATAGTGTTGAAAAACCACTTTTCGCACTTGTGTTAGTGTTGAAAAACTACTTTTCGCACTTGTGTTAGTGTTGAAAAACCACTTTTCGCACTTGTGTTGGTGCAGGAAACCACTTTTGCACTTGTATTAGTGTGGAAAAAACACTTTTTGCACTTGTGATAGTGTTGAAAAACCACTTTCCGCACTTGTGTTGGTGCAGGAAACCACTTTTGCACTTGTATTAGTGTGGAAAAAACACTTTTCGCACTTGTGTTAGTGTTGAAAAACCACTTTTCGCACTTATGTTAGTGTTGAAAAACCACTTTTCGCACTTGTGTTGGTGCAGGAAACCACTTTTGCACTTGTATTAGTGTGGAAAAAACACTTTTTGCACTTGTGATAGTGTTGAAAAACCACTTTTCGCACTTGTTTTAGTGTTGAAAAACCACTTTTCGCACTTGTGTTGGTGCAGGAAACCACTTTTGCACTTGTATTAGTGTGGGAAAACCACTTTTCGCACTTGTGTTAGTGTTGAAAAACCACTTTTCGCACTTGTGTTGGTGCAGGAAACCACTTTTGCACTTGTATTAGTGTGGAAAAAACACTTTTTGCACTTGTGATAGTGTTGAAAAACCACTTTTCGCACTTGTTTTAGTGTTGAAAAACCACTTTTCGCACTTGTGTTGGTGCAGGAAACCACTTTTGCACTTGTATTAGTGTGGGAAAACCACTTTTCGCACTTGTGTTAGTGTTGAAAAACCACTTTTCGCACTTGTGTTGGTGCAGGAAACCACTTTTGCACTTGTATTAGTGTGGAAAAAACACTTTTTGCACTTGTGATAGTGTTGAAAAACCACTTTTCGCACTTGTGTTAGTGTTGAAAAACCACTTTTCGCACTTGTGTTGGTGCAGGAAACCACTTTTGCACTTGTATTAGTGTGGAAAAAACACTTTTTGCACTTCTGATAGTGTTGAAAAACCACTTTTCGCACTTCTGTTAGTGTTGAAAAACCACTTTTCGCACTTGTGTTAGTGTTGAAAAACCACTTTTCGCACTTGTGTTGGTGCAGGAAACCACTTTTGCACTTGTGTTGGTGCAGGAAACTACTTTTGCACTTGTATTAGTGTGGAAAAAACACTTTTTGCACTTGTGATAGTGTTGAAAAACCACTTTTCGCACTTGTGTTGGTGCAGGAAACCACTTTTGCACTTGTATTAGTGTGGAAAAAACACTTTTCGCACTTGTGTTAGTGTTGAAAAACCACTTTTCGCACTTGTGTTAGTATTGAAAGACCACTTTTCGCACTTGTGTTGGTGCAGGAAACCACTTTTGCACTTGTATTAGTGTGGAAAAAACACTTTTTGCACTTGTGATAGTGTTGAAAAACCACTTTTCGCACTTGTGTTAGTGTTGAAAAACCACTTTTCGCACTTGTGTTGGTGCAGGAAACCACTTTTGCACTTGTGTTAGTGTTGAAAAACAACTTTTCGCACTTGTGTTAGTGTTGAAAAACCACTTTTTGCACTTGTGTTGGTGCAGGAAACCACTTTTGCACTTGTATTAGTGTGGAAAAACACTTTTTGCACTTGTGATAGTGTTGAAAAACCACTTTTCGCACTTGTGTTAGTGTTCAAAAACCACTTTTCACACTTGTGTTAGTGTTGAAAAACCACTTTTCGCACTTGTGTTAGTGTTGAAAAACCACTTTTCGCACTTGTGTTTGTGCAGGAAACCACTTTTGCACTTGTATTAGTGTGGAAAAAACACTTTCGCACTTGTGTTAGTGTTGAAAAACCACTTTTCGCACTTGTGATGGTGCAGGAAACCACTTTTGCACTTGTATTAGTGTGGAAAAAACACTTTTCGCACTTGTGTTAGTGTTGAAAAACCACTTTTCGCACTTGTGTTAGTGTTGAAAAACCAGTTTTCGCACTTGTGTTGGTGCAGGAAACCACTTTTGCACTTGTATTAGTGTGGAAAAAACACTTTTTGCACTTGTGATAGTGTTGAAAAACCACTTTTCGCACTTGTGTTAGTGTTGAAAAACTACTTTTCGCACTTGTGTTAGTGTTGAAAAACCACTTTTCGCACTTGTGTTGGTGCAGGAAACCACTTTTGCACTTGTATTAGTGTGGAAAAAACACTTTTTGCACTTGTGATAGTGTTGAAAAACCACTTTCCGCACTTGTGTTGGTGCAGGAAACCACTTTTGCACTTGTATTAGTGTGGAAAAAACACTTTTCGCACTTGTGTTAGTGTTGAAAAACCACTTTTCGCACTTGTGTTAGTGTTGAAAAACCACTTTTCGCACTTGTGTTGGTGCAGGAAACCACTTTTGCACTTGTATTAGTGTGGAAAAACACTTTTTGCACTTGTGATAGTGTTGAAAAACCACTTTTCGCACTTGTTTTAGTGTTGAAAAACCACTTTTCGCACTTGTGTTGGTGCAGGAAACCACTTTTGCACTTGTATTAGTGTGGGAAAACCACTTTTCGCACTTGTGTTAGTGTTGAAAAACCACTTTTCGCACTTGTGTTGGTGCAGGAAACCACTTTTGCACTTGTATTAGTGTGGAAAAAACACTTTTTGCACTTGTGATAGTGTTGAAAAACCACTTTTCGCACTTGTGTTAGTGTTGAAAAACCACTTTTCGCACTTGTGTTGGTGCAGGAAACCACTTTTGCACTTGTATTAGTGTGGAAAAAACACTTTTTGCACTTCTGATAGTGTTGAAAAACCACTTTTCGCACTTCTGTTAGTGTTGAAAAACCACTTTTCGCACTTGTGTTAGTGTTGAAAAACCACTTTTCGCACTTGTGTTGGTGCAGGAAACCACTTTTGCACTTGTGTTAGTGTTGAAAAACAACTTTTTGCACTTGTGTTAGTGTTGAAAAACCACTTTTTGCACTTGTGTTGGTGCAGGAAACCACTTTTGCACTTGTATTAGTGTGGAAAAACACTTTTTGCACTTGTGATAGTGTTGAAAAACCACTTTTCGCACTTGTGTTAGTGTTGAAAAACCACTTTTCACACTTGTGTTAGTGTTGAAAAACCACTTTTCGCACTTGTGTTAGTGTTGAAAAACCACTTTTCGCACTTGTGTTGGTGCAGGAAACCGCTTTTGCACTTGTATTAGTGTGGAAAAACCACTTTTCGCACTTGTGTTAGTGTTGAAAAACCACTTTTCGCACTTGTGTTAGTGTTGAAAAACCACTTTTCGCACTTGTGTTGGTGCAGGAAACCACTTTTGCACTTGTATTAGTGTGGAAAAAACACTTTTTGCACTTGTGATAGTGTTGAAATCCACTTTTCGCACTTGTTTTAGTGTTGAAAAACCACTTTTCGCACTTGTGTTGGTGCAGGAAACCACTTTTGCACTTGTATTAGTGTGGGAAAACCACTTTTCGCACTTGTGTTAGTGTTGAAAAACCACTTTTCGCACTTGTGTTGGTGCAGGAAACCACTTTTGCACTTGTATTAGTGTGGAAAAAACACTTTTTGCACTTGTGATAGTGTTGAAAAACCACTTTTCGCACTTGTGTTAGTGTTGAAAAACCACTTTTCGCACTTGTGTTGGTGCAGGAAACCACTTTTGCACTTGTATTAGTGTGGAAAAAACACTTTTTGCACTTCTGATAGTGTTGAAAAACCACTTTTCGCACTTCTGTTAGTGTTGAAAAACCACTTTTCGCACTTGTGTTAGTGTTGAAAAACCACTTTTCGCACTTGTGTTGGTGCAGGAAACCACTTTTGCACTTGTGTTAGTGTTGAAAAACAACTTTTTGCACTTGTGTTAGTGTTGAAAAACCACTTTTTGCACTTGTGTTGGTGCAGGAAACCACTTTTGCACTTGTATTAGTGTGGAAAAACACTTTTTGCACTTGTGATAGTGTTGAAAAACCACTTTTCGCACTTGTGTTAGTGTTGAAAAACCACTTTTCACACTTGTGTTAGTGTTGAAAAACCACTTTTCGCACTTGTGTTAGTGTTGAAAAACCACTTTTCGCACTTGTGTTGGTGCAGGAAACCACTTTTGCACTTGTATTAGTGTGGAAAAAACACTTTTTGCACTTGTGATAGTGTTGAAAAACCACTTTTCGCACTTGTGTTAGTGTTGAAAAACCACTTTTCGCACTTGTGTTGGTGCAGGAAACCACTTTTGCACTTGTATTAGTGTGGAAAAAACACTTTTTGCACTTCTGATAGTGTTGAAAAACCACTTTTCGCACTTCTGTTAGTGTTGAAAAACCACTTTTCGCACTTGTGTTAGTGTTGAAAAACCACTTTTCGCACTTGTGTTGGTGCAGGAAACCACTTTTGCACTTGTGTTGGTGCAGGAAACTACTTTTGCACTTGTATTAGTGTGGAAAAAACACTTTTTGCACTTGTGATAGTGTTGAAAAACCACTTTTCGCACTTGTGTTGGTGCAGGAAACCACTTTTGCACTTGTATTAGTGTGGAAAAAACACTTTTCGCACTTGTGTTAGTGTTGAAAAACCACTTTTCGCACTTGTGTTAGTATTGAAAGACCACTTTTCGCACTTGTGTTGGTGCAGGAAACCACTTTTGCACTTGTATTAGTGTGGAAAAAACACTTTTTGCACTTGTGATAGTGTTGAAAAACCACTTTTCGCACTTGTGTTAGTGTTGAAAAACCACTTTTCGCACTTGTGTTGGTGCAGGAAACCACTTTTGCACTTGTGTTAGTGTTGAAAAACAACTTTTCGCACTTGTGTTAGTGTTGAAAAACCACTTTTTGCACTTGTGTTGGTGCAGGAAACCACTTTTGCACTTGTATTAGTGTGGAAAAACACTTTTTGCACTTGTGATAGTGTTGAAAAACCACTTTTCGCACTTGTGTTAGTGTTCAAAAACCACTTTTCACACTTGTGTTAGTGTTGAAAAACCACTTTTCGCACTTGTGTTAGTGTTGAAAAACCACTTTTCGCACTTGTGTTTGTGCAGGAAACCACTTTTGCACTTGTATTAGTGTGGAAAAAACACTTTCGCACTTGTGTTAGTGTTGAAAAACCACTTTTCGCACTTGTGATGGTGCAGGAAACCACTTTTGCACTTGTATTAGTGTGGAAAAAACACTTTTCGCACTTGTGTTAGTGTTGAAAAACCACTTTTCGCACTTGTGTTAGTGTTGAAAAACCAGTTTTCGCACTTGTGTTGGTGCAGGAAACCACTTTTGCACTTGTATTAGTGTGGAAAAAACACTTTTTGCACTTGTGATAGTGTTGAAAAACCACTTTTCGCACTTGTGTTAGTGTTGAAAAACTACTTTTCGCACTTGTGTTAGTGTTGAAAAACCACTTTTCGCACTTGTGTTGGTGCAGGAAACCACTTTTGCACTTGTATTAGTGTGGAAAAAACACTTTTTGCACTTGTGATAGTGTTGAAAAACCACTTTCCGCACTTGTGTTGGTGCAGGAAACCACTTTTGCACTTGTATTAGTGTGGAAAAAACACTTTTCGCACTTGTGTTAGTGTTGAAAAACCACTTTTCGCACTTGTGTTAGTGTTGAAAAACCACTTTTCGCACTTGTGTTGGTGCAGGAAACCACTTTTGCACTTGTATTAGTGTGGAAAAAACACTTTTTGCACTTGTGATAGTGTTGAAAAACCACTTTTCGCACTTGTTTTAGTGTTGAAAAACCACTTTTCGCACTTGTGTTGGTGCAGGAAACCACTTTTGCACTTGTATTAGTGTGGGAAAACCACTTTTCGCACTTGTGTTAGTGTTGAAAAACCACTTTTCGCACTTGTGTTGGTGCAGGAAACCACTTTTGCACTTGTATTAGTGTGGAAAAAACACTTTTTGCACTTGTGATAGTGTTGAAAAACCACTTTTCGCACTTGTGTTAGTGTTGAAAAACCACTTTTCGCACTTGTGTTGGTGCAGGAAACCACTTTTGCACTTGTA
The DNA here is from genome assembly GCF_964187855.1 of Myxine glutinosa. Classification (NCBI taxonomy): domain Eukaryota; kingdom Metazoa; phylum Chordata; class Myxini; order Myxiniformes; family Myxinidae; genus Myxine; species Myxine glutinosa. The sequence continues at coordinate 68,648 of NW_027617440.1, forward strand.
TTAGTGTGGAAAAAACACTTTTTGCACTTCTGATAGTGTTGAAAAACCACTTTTCGCACTTCTGTTAGTGTTGAAAAACCACTTTTCGCACTTGTGTTAGTGTTGAAAAACCACTTTTCGCACTTGTGTTGGTGCAGGAAACCACTTTTGCACTTGTGTTAGTGTTGAAAAACAACTTTTTGCACTTGTGTTAGTGTTGAAAAACCACTTTTTGCACTTGTGTTGGTGCAGGAAACCACTTTTGCACTTGTATTAGTGTGGAAAAACACTTTTTGCACTTGTGATAGTGTTGAAAAACCACTTTTCGCACTTGTGTTAGTGTTGAAAAACCACTTTTCACACTTGTGTTAGTGTTGAAAAACCACTTTTCGCACTTGTGTTAGTGTTGAAAAACCACTTTTCGCACTTGTGTTGGTGCAGGAAACCGCTTTTGCACTTGTATTAGTGTGGAAAAACCACTTTTCGCACTTGTGTTAGTGTTGAAAAACCACTTTTCGCACTTGTGTTAGTGTTGAAAAACCACTTTTCGCACTTGTGTTGGTGCAGGAAACCACTTTTGCACTTGTATTAGTGTGGAAAAAACACTTTTTGCACTTGTGATAGTGTTGAAATCCACTTTTCGCACTTGTTTTAGTGTTGAAAAACCACTTTTCGCACTTGTGTTGGTGCAGGAAACCACTTTTGCACTTGTATTAGTGTGGGAAAACCACTTTTCGCACTTGTGTTAGTGTTGAAAAACCACTTTTCGCACTTGTGTTGGTGCAGGAAACCACTTTTGCACTTGTATTAGTGTGGAAAAAACACTTTTTGCACTTGTGATAGTGTTGAAAAACCACTTTTCGCACTTGTGTTAGTGTTGAAAAACCACTTTTCGCACTTGTGTTGGTGCAGGAAACCACTTTTGCACTTGTATTAGTGTGGAAAAAACACTTTTTGCACTTCTGATAGTGTTGAAAAACCACTTTTCGCACTTCTGTTAGTGTTGAAAAACCACTTTTCGCACTTGTGTTAGTGTTGAAAAACCACTTTTCGCACTTGTGTTGGTGCAGGAAACCACTTTTGCACTTGTGTTAGTGTTGAAAAACAACTTTTTGCACTTGTGTTAGTGTTGAAAAACCACTTTTTGCACTTGTGTTGGTGCAGGAAACCACTTTTGCACTTGTATTAGTGTGGAAAAACACTTTTTGCACTTGTGATAGTGTTGAAAAACCACTTTTCGCACTTGTGTTAGTGTTGAAAAACCACTTTTCACACTTGTGTTAGTGTTGAAAAACCACTTTTCGCACTTGTGTTAGTGTTGAAAAACCACTTTTCGCACTTGTGTTGGTGCAGGAAACCACTTTTGCACTTGTATTAGTGTGGAAAAAACACTTTTTGCACTTGTGATAGTGTTGAAAAACCACTTTTTGCACTTGTTTTAGTGTTGAAAAACCACTTTTCGCACTTGTGTTGGTGCAGGAAACCACTTTTGCACTTGTATTAGTGTGGGAAAACCACTTTTCGCACTTGTGTTAGTGTTGAAAAACCACTTTTCGCACTTGTGTTGGTGCAGGAAACCACTTTTGCACTTGTATTAGTGTGGAAAAAACACTTTTTGCACTTGTGATAGTGTTGAAAAACCACTTTTCGCACTTGTGTTAGTGTTGAAAAACCACTTTTCGCACTTGTGTTGGTGCAGGAGACCACTTTTGCACTTGTATTAGTGTGGAAAAAACACTTTTTGCACTTCTGATAGTGTTGAAAAACCACTTTTCGCACTTGTGTTAGTGTTGAAAAACCACTTTTCGCACTTGTGTTAGTGTTGAAAAACCACTTTTCGCACTTGTGTTGGTGCAGGAAACCACTTTTGCACTTGTGTTAGTGTTGAAAAACAACTTTTCGCACTTGTGTTAGTGTTGAAAAACCACTTTTTGCACTTGTGTTGGTGCAGGAAACCACTTTTGCACTTGTATTAGTGTGGAAAAACACTTTTTGCACTTGTGATAGTGTTGAAAAACCACTTTTCGCACTTGTGTTAGTGTTGAAAAACCACTTTTCACACTTGTGTTAGTGTTGAAAAACCACTTTTCGCACTTGTGTTAGTGTTGAAAAACCACTTTTCGCACTTGTGTTTGTGCAGGAAACCACTTTTGCACTTGTATTAGTGTGGAAAAAACACTTTTCGCACTTGTGTTAGTGTTGAAAAACCACTTTTTGCACTTGTGATGGTGCAGGAAACCACTTTTGCACTTGTATTAGTGTGGAAAAAACACTTTTCCCACTTGTGTTAGTGTTGAAAAACCACTTTTCGCACTTGTGTTAGTGTTGAAAAACCAGTTTTCGAACTTGTGTTGGTGCAGGAAACCACTTTTGCACTTGTATTAGTGTGGAAAAACCACTTTTCGCACTTTTGTTAGTGTTGAAAAACCACTTTTCGCATTTGTGTTAGTGTTGAAAAAACACTTTTTGCACTTGTGTTGGTGCAGGAAACCACTTTTGCACTTGTATTAGTGTGGAAAAAACACTTTTTGCACTTGTGATAGTGTTGAAAAACCACTTTTTGCACTTGTGTTAGTGTTGAAAAACCACTTTTCGCACTTGTGTTAGTGTTGAAAAACCACTTTTCGCACTTGTGTTGGTGCAGGAAACCACTTTTGCACTTGTATTAGTGTGGAAAAAACACTTTTTGCACTTGTGATAGTGTTGAAAAACTACTTTTCGCACTTGTGTTGGTGCAGGAAACCACTTTTGCACTTGTATTAGTGTGGAAAAAACACTTTTCGCACTTGTGTTAGTGTTGAAAAACCACTTTTCGCACTTGTGTTAGTGTTGAAAAACGACTTTTCGCCCTTGTGTTGGTGCAGGAAACCACTTTTGCACTTGTATTAGTGTGGAAAAACACTTTTTGCACTTGTGATAGTGTTGAAAAACCACTTTTCGCACTTGTGTTAGTGTTGAAAAACCACTTTTCACACTTGTGTTAGTGTTGAAAAACCACTTTTCGCACTTGTGTTAGTGTTGAAAAACCACTTTTCGCACTTGTGTTGGTGCAGGAAACCACTTTTGCACTTGTATTAGTGTGGAAAAAACACTTTTTGCACTTGTGATAGTGTTGAAAAACCACTTTTTGCACTTGTTTTAGTGTTGAAAAACCACTTTTCGCACTTGTGTTGGTGCAGGAAACCACTTTTGCACTTGTATTAGTGTGGGAAAACCACTTTTCGCACTTGTGTTAGTGTTGAAAAACCACTTTTCGCACTTGTGTTGGTGCAGGAAACCACTTTTGCACTTGTATTAGTGTGGAAAAAACACTTTTTGCACTTGTGATAGTGTTGAAAAACCACTTTTCGCACTTGTGTTAGTGTTGAAAAACCACTTTTCGCACTTGTGTTGGTGCAGGAGACCACTTTTGCACTTGTATTAGTGTGGAAAAAACACTTTTTGCACTTCTGATAGTGTTGAAAAACCACTTTTCGCACTTGTGTTAGTGTTGAAAAACCACTTTTCGCACTTGTGTTAGTGTTGAAAAACCACTTTTCGCACTTGTGTTGGTGCAGGAAACCACTTTTGCACTTGTGTTAGTGTTGAAAAACAACTTTTCGCACTTGTGTTAGTGTTGAAAAACCACTTTTTGCACTTGTGTTGGTGCAGGAAACCACTTTTGCACTTGTATTAGTGTGGAAAAACACTTTTTGCACTTGTGATAGTGTTGAAAAACCACTTTTCGCACTTGTGTTAGTGTTGAAAAACCACTTTTCACACTTGTGTTAGTGTTGAAAAACCACTTTTCGCACTTGTGTTAGTGTTGAAAAACCACTTTTCGCACTTGTGTTTGTGCAGGAAACCACTTTTGCACTTGTATTAGTGTGGAAAAAACACTTTTCGCACTTGTGTTAGTGTTGAAAAACCACTTTTTGCACTTGTGATGGTGCAGTAAACCACTTTTGCACTTGTATTAGTGTGGAAAAAACACTTTTCCCACTTGTGTTAGTGTTGAAAAACCACTTTTCGCACTTGTGTTAGTGTTGAAAAACCAGTTTTCGAACTTGTGTTGGTGCAGGAAACCACTTTTGCACTTGTATTAGTGTGGAAAAACCACTTTTCGCACTTTTGTTAGTGTTGAAAAACCACTTTTCGCATTTGTGTTAGTGTTGAAAAAACACTTTTTGCACTTGTGTTGGTGCAGGAAACCACTTTTGCACTTGTATTAGTGTGGAAAAAACACTTTTTGCACTTGTGATAGTGTTGAAAAACCACTTTTTGCACTTGTGTTAGTGTTGAAAAACCACTTTTCGCACTTGTGTTAGTGTTGAAAAACCACTTTTCGCACTTGTGTTGGTGCAGGAAACCACTTTTGCACTTGTATTAGTGTGGAAAAAACACTTTTTGCACTTGTGATAGTGTTGAAAAACTACTTTTCGCACTTGTGTTGGTGCAGGAAACCACTTTTGCACTTGTATTAGTGTGGAAAAAACACTTTTCGCACTTGTGTTAGTGTTGAAAAACCACTTTTCGCACTTGTGTTAGTGTTGAAAAACCACTTTTCGCACTTGTGTTGGTGCAGGAAACCACTTTTGCACTTGTATTAGTGTGGAAAAAACACTTTTTGCACTTGTGATAGTGTTGAAAAACCACTTTTCGCACTTGTTTTAGTGTTGAAAAACCACTTTTCGCACTTGTGTTGGTGCAGGAAACCACTTTTGCACTTGTATTAATGTGGGAAAACCACTTTTCGCACTTGTGTTAGTGTTGAAAAACCACTTTTCGCACTTGTGTTGGTGCAGGAAACCACTTTTGCACTTGTATTAGTGTGGAAAAAACACTTTTTGCACTTGTGATAGTGTTGAAAAACCACTTTTCGCACTTGTGTTAGTGTTGAAAAACCACTTTTCGCACTTGTGTTGGTGCAGGAAACCACTTTTGCACTTGTATTAGTGTGGAAAAAACACTTTTCGCACTTGTGTTGGTGCAGGAAACCACGTTTGCACTTGTATTAGTGTGGAAAAAACACTTTTTGCACTTGTGATAGTGTTGAAAAAACACTTTTCGCACTTGTGTTTGTGCAGGAAACCACTTTTGCACTTGTATTAGTGTGGAAAAAACACTTTTTGCACTTGTGATAGTGTTGAAAAACCACTTTTCGCACCTGTGTTGGTGCAGGAAACCACTTTTGCACTTGTATTACTGTGGAAAAACACTATTTGCACTTGTGATAGTGTTGAAAAACCACTTTTCGCACTTGTGTTAGTGTTGAAAAACCACTTTTCACACTTGTGTTAGTGTTGAAAAACCACTGTTCGCACTTGTGTTAGTGTTGAAAAACCACTTTTCGCACTTGTGTTGTGCAGGAAACCACTTTTGCACTTGTATTAGTGTGGAAAAAACACTTTTCGCACTTGTGTTAGTGTTGAAAAACCACTTTTCGCACTTGTGATGGTGCAGGAAACCACTTTTGCACTTGTATTAGTGTGGAAAAAACACTTTTTGCACTTGTGATAGTGTTGAAAAACCACTTTTTGCACTTGTGTTAGTGTTGAAAAACCACTTTTCGCACTTGTGTTAGCGTTGAAAAACCACTTTTCGCACTTGTATTAGTGTGGAAAAACCACTTTTCGCAATTGTGTTAGTGTTGAAAAACCACTTTTCACACTTGTGTTAGTGTTGAAAAACCACTTTTCGCACTTGTGTTGGTGCAGGAAACCACTTTTGCACTTGTATTAGTGTGGAAAAACACTTTTTGCACTTGTGATAGTGTTCAAAAACCACTTTTCGCACTTGTGTTAGTGTTGAAAAACCACTTTTCGCACTTGTGTTAGTGTTGAAAAACCACTTTTCGCACTTGTGTTGGTGCAGGAAACTACTTTTGCACTTGTATTAGTGTGGAAAAAACACTTTTTGCACTTGTGATAGTGTTGAAAAACCACTTTTCGAACTTGTGTTGGTGCAGGAAACCACTTTTGCACTTGTATTAGTGTGGAAAAAACACTTTTTGCACTTGTGATAGTGTTGAAAAACCACTTTTTGCACTTGTGATAGTGTTGAAAAACCACTTTTCGCACTTGTATTAGTGTGGGAAAACCACTTTTCGCACTTGTGTTAGTGTTGAAAAACCACTTTTCGCACTTGTGTTGGTGCAGGAAACCACTTTTGCACTTGTATTAGTGTGGAAAATACACTTTTTGCACTTGTGATAGTGTTGAAAAACCACTTTTCGCACTTGTGTTAGTGTTGAAAAACCACTTTTCGCACTTGTGTTGGTGCAGGAAACCACTTTTGCACTTGTATTAGTGTGGAAAAAACACTTTTTGCACTTCTGATAGTGTTGAAAAACCACTTTTCGCACTTGTGTTAGTGTTGAAAAATCACTTTTTGCACTTGTGTTAGTGTTGAAAAACCACTTTTCGCACTTGTGTTGGTGCAGGAAACCACTTTTGCACTTGTGTTAGTGTTGAAAAACAACTTTTCGCACTTGTGTTAGTGTTGAAAAACCACTTTTTGCACTTGTGTTGGTGCAGGAAACCACTTTTGCACTTGTATTAGTGTGGAAAAACACTTTTTGCACTTGTGATAGTGTTGAAAAACCACTTTTCGCACTTGTGTTAGTGTTCAAAAACCACTTTTCACACTTGTGTTAGTGTTGAAAAACCACTTTTCGCACTTGTGTTAGTGTTGAAAAACCACTTTTCGCACTTGTGTTTGTGCAGGAAACCACTTTTGCACTTGTATTAGTGTGGAAAAAACACTTTTCGCACTTGTGTTAGTGTTGAAAAACCACTTTTCGCACTTGTGATGGTGCAGGAAACCACTTTTGCACTTGTATTAGTGTGGAAAAAACACTTTTCGCACTTGTGTTAGTGTTGAAAAACCACTTTTCGCACTTGTGTTAGTGTTGAAAAACCAGTTTTCGCACTTGTGTTGGTGCAGGAAACCACTTTTGCACTTGTATTAGTGTGGAAAAACCACTTTTCGCACTTTTGTTAGTGTTGAAAAACCACTTTTCGCACTTGTGTTAGTGTTGAAAAAACACTTTTTGCACTTGTGTTGGTGCAGGAAACCACTTTTGCACTTGTATTAGTGTGGAAAAAACACTTTTTGCACTTGTGATAGTGTTGAAAAACCACTTTTCGCACTTGTGTTCGTGTTGAAAAACCACTTTTCGCACTTGTGTTAGTGTTGAAAAACCACTTTTCGCACTTGTGTTGGTGCAGTAAACCACTTTTGCACTTGTATTAGTGTGGAAAAAACACTTTTTGCACTTGTGATAGTGTTGAAAAACCACTTTTCGCACTTGTGTTGGTGCAGAAAACCACTTTTGCACTTGTATTAGTGTGGAAAAAACACTTTTTGCACTTGTGTTAGTGTTGAAAAACCACTTTTCGCACTTGTGTTAGTGTTGAAAAACCACTTTTCGCACGTGTGTTGGTGCAAGAAACCACTTTTGCACTTGTATTAGTGTGGAAAAAACACTTTTTGCACTTGTGATAGTGTTGAAAAACCACTTTTCGCACTTGTTTTAGTGTTGAAAAACCACTTTTCGCACTTGTGTTGGTGCAGGAAACCACTTTTGCACTTGTATTAGTGTGGGAAAACCACTTTTCGCACTTGTGTTAGTGTTGAAAAACCACTTTTCGCACTTGTGTTGGTGCAGGAAACCACTTTTGCACTTGTATTAGTGTGGAAATAACACTTTTTACCTTCGCAAAAGCGGAAGGTTATGTTTTGATCACTGTGTATTTATTTGTATGTCTGTGTGTGTGTATGTTAATCGCATAACTCAAAAAGTATTCAACCGAATTGCATGAAATTTGGTGGGATGATTGGTTATTATACGGGACACATTTGATTAGATTTTGGGAAACAGATTTGCTCAAATTCTGACTATTTTTAACTCGATCGTATTTCACTCAAAGTTATGATAGACTGAAGAAGAAGATGTCCATCCAGGACGTCATCACTATAACGCGATCTCCCGCGATCATTTCAACCTCAAAAAAAATTATAATTGCAGATTTGTCAAGAGATGAGGCATATTAACAAACGAATGAAACAGATTTGCTCAAATTCTGACTATTTTTAACTCGATCGTATTTCACTCAAAGTTATGAGCGACTGAAGAAGAGGATGTCCATCCAAGACGTCATCACTATAACGCGATCTCCCGCAATCATTTCAACCTCAAATGAAATTCAAATTGCAGATTTGTCAATCGGGGAGGCATATTAACAGACGAATGAAACAGATTTGCTCAAATTCTGATTTTTAAAAATCGATCGCATTTCACATAAAGTTTCACATCGCATACACTCCCATGCCAAGTACAGAACAGTAGCTGCGGCGAAGGTATGCGCTCTACCGAGTGCCCGGATTCTAGTTGCACTTGTGATAGTGTTGAAAAACCACTTTTCGCACTTGTGTTAGTGTTGAAAAACCACTTTTCGCACTTGTGTTGGTGCAGGAAACCACTTTTGCACTTGTATTAGTGTGGAAAAAACACTTTTTGCACTTCTGATAGTGTTGAAAAACCACTTTTCGCACTTCTGTTAGTGTTGAAAAACCACTTTTCGCACTTGTGTTAGTGTTGAAAAACCACTTTTCGCACTTGTGTTGGTGCAGGAAACCACTTTTGCACTTGTGTTAGTGTTGAAAAACAACTTTTCGCACTTGTGTTAGTGTTGAAAAACCACTTTTTGCACTTGTGCTGGTGCAGGAAACCACTTTTGCACTTGTATTAGTGTGGAAAAACACTTTTTGCACTTGTGATAGTGTTGAAAAACCACTTTTCGCACTTGTGTTCGTGTTGAAAAACCACTTTTCACACTTGTGTTAGTGTTGAAAAACCACTTTTCGCACTTGTGTTAGTGTTGAAAAACCACTTTTTGCACTTGTGTTGGTGCAGGAATCCAGTTTTGCACTTGTATTAGTGTGGAAAAAACACTTTTTGCACTTGTGATAGTGTTGAAAAACCACTTTTCGCACTTGTTTTAGTGTTGAAAAACCACTTTTCGCACTTGTGTTGGTGCAGGAAACCACTTTTGCACTTGTATTAGTGTGGGAAAACCACTTTTCGCACTTGTGTTAGTGTTGAAAAACCACTTTTCGCACTTGTGTTGGTGCAGGAAACCACTTTTGCACTTGTATTAGTGTGGAAAAAACACTTTTTGCACTTGTGATAGTGTTGAAAAACCACTTTTCGCACTTGTGTTAGTGTTGAAAAACCACTTTTCGCACTTGTGTTGGTGCAGGAAACCACTTTTGCACTTGTATTAGTGTGGAAAAAACAGTTTTTGCACTTCTGATAGTGTTGAAAAACCACTTTTCGCACTTGTGTTAGTGTTGAAAAACCACTTTTCGCACTTGTGTTAGTGTTGAAAAACCACTTTTCGCACTTGTGTTGGTGCAGGAAACCACTTTTGCACTTGTGTTAGTGTTGAAAAACAACTTTTCGCACCTGTGTTGGTGCAGGAAACCACTTTTGCACTTGTATTAGTCTGGAAAAACACTTTTTGCACTTGTGATAGTGTTGAAAAACCACTTTTCGCACTTGTGTTAGTGTTGAAAAACCACTTTTCACACTTGTGTTAGTGTTGAAAAACCACTTTTCGCACTTGTGTTAGTGTTGAAAAACCACTTTTCGCACTTGTGTTAGTGTTGAAAAACAACTTTTCGCACCTGTGTTTGTGCAGGAAACCACTTTTGCACTTGTATTAGTGTGGAAAAAACACTTTTCGCACTTGTGTTAGTGTTGAAAACCACTTTTCGCACTTGTGATGGTGCAGGAAACCACTTTTGCACTTGTATTAGTGTGGAAAAAACACTTTTCGCACTTGTGTTAGTGTTGAAAAACCACTTTTCGCACTTGTGTTAGTGTTGAAAAAACAGTTTTCACACTTGTGTTGGTGCAGGAAACCACTTTTGCACTTGTATTAGTGTGGAAAACCACTTTTCGCACTTTTGTTAGTGTTGAAAAACCACTTTTCGCACTTGTGTTAGTGTTGAAAAAACACTTTTTGCACTTGTGTTGGTGCAGGAAACCACTTTTGCACTTGTATTAGTGTGGAAAAAACACTTTTTGCACTTGTGATAGTGTTGAAAAACCACTTTTCACACTTGTGTTAGTGTTGAAAAACCACTTTTCGCACTTGTGTTAGTGTTGAAAAACCACTTTTCGCACTTGTGTTAGTGTTGAAAAACCACTTTTCGCACTTGTGTTGGTGCAGGAAACTACTTTTGCACTTGTATTAGTGTGGAAAAAACACTTTTTGCACTTGTGATAGTGTTGAAAAACCACTTTTCGCACTTGTGTTGGTGCAGGAAACCACTTTTGCACTTGTATTAGTGTGGAAAAAACACTTTTCGCACTTGTGTTAGTGTTGAAAAACCACTTTTCGCACTTGTGTTAGTGTTGAAAAACCACTTTTCGCACGTGTGTTGGTGCAGGAAACCACTTTTGCACTTGTATTAGTGTGGAAAAAACACTTTTTGCACTTGTGATAGTGTTGAAAAACCACTTTTCGCACTTGTTTTAGTGTTGAAAAACCACTTTTCGCACTTGTGTTGGTGCAGGAAACCACTTTTGCACTTGTATTAGTGTGGGAAAACCACTTTTCGCACTTGTGTTAGTGTTGAAAAACCACTTTTCGCACTTGTGTTGGTGCAGGAAACCACTTTTGCACTTGTATTAGTGTGAAAAAAACACTTTTTGCACTTGTGATAGTGTTGAAAAACCACTTTTCGCACTTGTGTTAATGTTGAAAAACCACTTTTCGCACTTGTGTTGGTGCAGGAAACCACTTTTGCACTTGTATTAGTGTGGAAAAAACACTTTTTGCACTTCTGATAGTGTTGAAAAACCACTTTTCGCACTTGTGTTAGTGTTGAAAAACCACTTTTCGCACTTGTGTTAGTGTTGAAAAACCACTTTTCGCACTTGTGTTGGTGCAGGAAACCACTTTTGCACTTGTGTTAGTGTTGAAAAACAACTTTTCGCACTTGTGTTAGTGTTGAAAAACCACTTTTTGCACTTGTGTTGGTGCAGGAAACCACTTTTGCACTTGTATTAGTGTGGAAAAACACTTTTTGCACTTGTGATAGTGTTGAAAAACCACTTTTCGCACTTGTGTTTGTGTTCAAAAACCACTTTTCACACTTGTGTTAGTGTTGAAAAACCACTTTTCGCACTTGTGTTAGTGTTGAAAAACCACTTTTCGCACTTGTGTTTGTGCAGGAAACCACTTTTGCACTTGTATTAGTGTGGAAAAAACACTTTTCGCACTTGTGTTAGTGTTGAAAAACCACTTTTCGCACTTGTGATGGTGCAGGAAACCACTTTTGCACTTGTATTAGTGTGGAAAAAACACTTTTCGCACTTGTGTTAGTGTTGAAAAACCACTTTTCGCACTTGTGTTAGTGTTGAAAAACCAGTTTTCGCACTTGTGTTGGTGCAGGAAACCACTTTTGCACTTGTATTAGTGTGGAAAAACCACTTTTCGCACTTTTGTTAGTGTTGAAAAACCACTTTTCGCACTTGTGTTAGTGTTGAAAAAACACTTTTTGCACTTTTGTTGGTGCAGGAAACCACTTTTGCACTTGTATTAGTGTGGAAAAAACACTTTTTGCACTTGTGATAGTGTTGAAAAACCACTTTTCGCACTTGTGTTAGTGTTGAAAAACCACTTTTCGCACTTGTGTTAGTGTTGAAAAACCACTTTTCGCACTTGTGTTGGTGCAGGAAACCACTTTTGCACTTGTATTAGTGTGGAAAAAACACTTTTTGCACTTGTGATAGTGTTGAAAAACCACTTTTCGCACTTGTGTTGGTGCAGGAAACCACTTTTGCACTTGTATTAGTGTGGAAAAACCACTTTTCGCACTTTTGTTAGTGTTGAAAAACCACTTTTCGCACTTGTGTTAGTGTTGAAAAAACACTTTTTGCACTTGTGTTGGTGCAGGAAACCACTTTTGCACTTGTATTAGTGTGGAAAAAACACTTTTTGCACTTGTGATAGTGTTGAAAAACCACTTTTCGCACTTGTGTTCGTGTTGAAAAACCACTTTTCGCACTTGTGTTAGTGTTGAAAAACCACTTTTCGCACTTGTGTTGGTGCAGTAAACCACTTTTGCACTTGTATTAGTGTGGAAAAAACACTTTTTGCACTTGTGATAGTGTTGAAAAACCACTTTTCGCACTTGTGTTGGTGCAGAAAACCACTTTTGCACTTGTATTAGTGTGGAAAAAACACTTTTTGCACTTGTGTTAGTGTTGAAAAACCACTTTTCGCACTTGTGTTAGTGTTGAAAAACCACTTTTCGCACGTGTGTTGGTGCAGGAAACCACTTTTGCACTTGTATTAGTGTGGAAAAAACACTTTTTGCACTTGTGATAGTGTTGAAAAACCACTTTTCGCACTTGTTTTAGTGTTGAAAAACCACTTTTCGCACTTGTGTTGGTGCAGGAAACCACTTTTGCACTTGTATTAGTGTGGGAAAACCACTTTTCGCACTTGTGTTAGTGTTGAAAAACCACTTTTCGCACTTGTGTTGGTGCAGGAAACCACTTTTGCACTTGTATTAGTGTGGAAATAACACTTTTTGCACTTGTGATAGTGTTGAAAAACCACTTTTCGCACTTGTGTTAGTGTTGAAAAACCACTTTTCGCACTTGTGTTGGTGCAGGAAACCACTTTTGCACTTGTATTAGTGTGGAAAAAACACTTTTTGCACTTCTGATAGTGTTGAAAAACCACTTTTCGCACTTCTGTTAGTGTTGAAAAACCTCTTTTCGCACTTGTGTTAGTGTTGAAAAACCACTTTTCGCACTTGTGTTGGTGCAGGAAACCACTTTTGCACTTGTGTTAGTGTTGAAAAACAACTTTTCGCACTTGTGTTAGTGTTGAAAAACCACTTTTTGCACTTGTGCTGGTGCAGGAAACCACTTTTGCACTTGTATTAGTGTGGAAAAACACTTTTTGCACTTGTGATAGTGTTGAAAAACCACTTTTCGCACTTGTGTTAGTGTTGAAAAACCACTTTTCACACTTGTGTTAGTGTTGAAAAACGACTTTTCGCACTTGTGTTAGTGTTGAAAAACCACTTTTCGCACTTGTGTTGGTGCAGGAATCCAGTTTTGCACTTGTATTAGTGTGGAAAAAACACTTTTTGCACTTGTGATAGTGTTGAAAAACCACTTTTCGCACTTGTTTTAGTGTTGAAAAACCACTTTTCGCACTTGTGTTGGTGCAGGAAACCACTTTTGCACTTGTATTAGTGTGGGAAAACCACTTTTCGCACTTGTGTTAGTGTTGAAAAACCACTTTTCGCACTTGTGTTGGTGCAGGAAACCACTTTTGCACTTGTATTAGTGTGGAAAAAACACTTTTTGCACTTGTGATAGTGTTGAAAAACCACTTTTCGCACTTGTGTTAGTGTTGAAAAACCACTTTTCGCACTTGTGTTGGTGCAGGAAACCACTTTTGCACTTGTATTAGTGTGGAAAAAACAGTTTTTGCACTTCTGATAGTGTTGAAAAACCACTTTTCGCACTTGTGTTAGTGTTGAAAAACCACTTTTCGCACTTGTGTTAGTGTTGAAAAACCACTTTTCGCACTTGTGTTGGTGCAGGAAACCACTTTTGCACTTGTGTTAGTGTTGAAAAACAACTTTTCGCACCTGTGTTGGTGCAGGAAACCACTTTTGCACTTGTATTAGTCTGGAAAAACACTTTTTGCACTTGTGATAGTGTTGAAAAACCACTTTTCGCACTTGTGTTAGTGTTGAAAAACCACTTTTCACACTTGTGTTAGTGTTGAAAAACCACTTTTCGCACTTGTGTTAGTGTTGAAAAACCACTTTTCGCACTTGTGTTAGTGTTGAAAAACAACTTTTCGCACCTGTGTTTGTGCAGGAAACCACTTTTGCACTTGTATTAGTGTGGAAAAAACACTTTTCGCACTTGTGTTAGTGTTGAAAACCACTTTTCGCACTTGTGATGGTGCAGGAAACCACTTTTGCACTTGTATTAGTGTGGAAAAAACACTTTTCGCACTTGTGTTAGTGTTGAAAAACCACTTTTCGCACTTGTGTTAGTGTTGAAAAAACAGTTTTCACACTTGTGTTGGTGCAGGAAACCACTTTTGCACTTGTATTAGTGTGGAAAACCACTTTTCGCACTTTTGTTAGTGTTGAAAAACCACTTTTCGCACTTGTGTTAGTGTTGAAAAAACACTTTTTGCACTTGTGTTGGTGCAGGAAACCACTTTTGCACTTGTATTAGTGTGGAAAAAACACTTTTTGCACTTGTGATAGTGTTGAAAAACCACTTTTCACACTTGTGTTAGTGTTGAAAAACCACTTTTCGCACTTGTGTTAGTGTTGAAAAACCACTTTTCGCACTTGTGTTTGTGTTGAAAAACCACTTTTCGCACTTGTGTTGGTGCAGGAAACTACTTTTGCACTTGTATTAGTGTGGAAAAAAACTTTTTGCACTTGTGATAGTGTTGAAAAACCACTTTTCGCACTTGTGTTGGTGCAGGAAACCACTTTTGCACTTGTATTAGTGTGGAAAAAACACTTTTCGCACTTGTGTTAGTGTTGAAAAACCACTTTTCGCACTTGTGTTAGTGTTGAAAAACCACTTTTCGCACGTGTGTTGGTGCAGGAAACCACTTTTGCACTTGTATTAGTGTGGAAAAAACACTTTTTGCACTTGTGATAGTGTTGAAAAACCACTTTTCGCACTTGTTTTAGTGTTGAAAAACCACTTTTCGCACTTGTGTTGGTGCAGGAAACCACTTTTGCACTTGTATTAGTGTGGGAAAACCACTTTTCGCACTTGTGTTAGTGTTGAAAAACCACTTTTCGCACTTGTGTTGGTGCAGGAAACCACTTTTGCACTTGTATTAGTGTGAAAAAAACACTTTTTGCACTTGTGATAGTGTTGAAAAACCACTTTTCGCACTTGTGTTAATGTTGAAAAACCACTTTTCGCACTTGTGTTGGTGCAGGAAACCACTTTTGCACTTGTATTAGTGTGGAAAAAACACTTTTTGCACTTCTGATAGTGTTGAAAAACCACTTTTCGCACTTGTGTTAGTGTTGAAAAACCACTTTTCGCACTTGTGTTAGTGTTGAAAAACCACTTTTCGCACTTGTGTTGGTGCAGGAAACCACTTTTGCACTTGTGTTAGTGTTGAAAAACAACTTTTCGCACTTGTGTTAGTGTTGAAAAACCACTTTTTGCACTTGTGTTGGTGCAGGAAACCACTTTTGCACTTGTATTAGTGTGGAAAAACACTTTTTGCACTTGTGATAGTGTTGAAAAACCACTTTTCGCACTTGTGTTTGTGTTCAAAAACCACTTTTCACACTTGTGTTAGTGTTGAAAAACCACTTTTCGCACTTGTGTTAGTGTTGAAAAACCACTTTTCGCACTTGTGTTTGTGCAGGAAACCACTTTTGCACTTGTATTAGTGTGGAAAAAACACTTTTCGCACTTGTGTTAGTGTTGAAAAACCACTTTTCGCACTTGTGATGGTGCAGGAAACCACTTTTGCACTTGTATTAGTGTGGAAAAAACACTTTTCGCACTTGTGTTAGTGTTGAAAAACCACTTTTCGCACTTGTGTTAGTGTTGAAAAACCAGTTTTCGCACTTGTGTTGGTGCAGGAAACCACTTTTGCACTTGTATTAGTGTGGAAAAACCACTTTTCGCACTTTTGTTAGTGTTGAAAAACCACTTTTCGCACTTGTGTTAGTGTTGAAAAAACACTTTTTGCACTTTTGTTGGTGCAGGAAACCACTTTTGCACTTGTATTAGTGTGGAAAAAACACTTTTTGCACTTGTGATAGTGTTGAAAAACCACTTTTCGCACTTGTGTTAGTGTTGAAAAACCACTTTTCGCACTTGTGTTAGTGTTGAAAAACCACTTTTCGCACTTGTGTTGGTGCAGGAAACCACTTTTGCACTTGTATTAGTGTGGAAAAAACACTTTTTGCACTTGTGATAGTGTTGAAAAACCACTTTTCGCACTTGTGTTGGTGCAGGAAACCACTTTTGCACTTGTATTACTGTGGAAAAAACACTTTTCGCACTTGTGTTAGTGTTGAAAAACCACTTTTCGCACTTGTGTTAGTGTTGAAAAACCACTTTTCGCACTTGTGTTAGTGTTGAAAAATCACTTTTCGCACTTGTGTTGGTGCAGAAAACCACTTTTGCACTTGTATTAGTGTGGAAAAACCACTTTTCGCACTTGTGTTAGTGTTGAAAAACCACATTTCGCACTTGTGTTTGTGTTGAAAAACCACTTTTCGCACTTGTGTTGGTGCAGGAAACCACTTTTGCACTTGTATTAGTGTGGAAAAAACACTTTTTGCACTTGTGATAGTGTTGAAAAACCACTTTTCGCACTTGTGTTAGTGTTGAAAAACCACTTTTCGCACTTGTGTTAGTGTTGAAAAACCACTTTTCGCACTTGTGTTGGTGCAGGAAATCACTTTTGCACTTGTATTAGTGTGGAAAAAACACTTTTTGCACTTGTGATAGTGTTGAAAAACCACTTTTTGCACTTGTGTTAGTGTTGAAAAACCACTTTTCGCACTTGTGTTGGTGCAGGAAACCACTTTTGCACTTGTATTAGTGTGGAAAAAACACTTTTCGCACTTGTGTTAGTGTTGAAAAACCACTTTTCGCACTTGTGTTAGTGTTGAAAAACCACTTTTCGCACTTGTGTTAGTGTTGAAAAACCAGTTTTCGCACTTGTGTTGGTGCAGGAAACCACTTTTGCACATGTATTAGTGTGGAAAAACCACTTTTCGCACTTGTGTTAGTGTTGAAAAACCACTTTTCGCACTTGTGTTAGTGTTGAAAAACCACTTTTCGCACTTGTGTTGGTGCAGGAAACCACTTTTGCACTTGTATTAGTGTGGCAAAAACACTTTTTGCACTTGTGATAGTGTTGAAAAACCACTTTTCGCACTTGTGTTAGTGTTGAAAAACCACTTTTCGCACTCGTGTTGGTGCAGGAAACCACTTTTGCACTTGTATTAGTGTGGAAAAAACACTTTTTGCACTTGTGATAGTGTTGAAAAACCACATTTCGCACTTGCGTTAGTGTTGAAAAATCACTTTTCGCACTTGTGTTGGTGCAGAAAACCACTTTTGCACTTGTATTAGTGTGGAAAAACCACTTTTCGCACTTGTGTTAGTGTTGAAAAACCACTTTTCGCACTTGTGTTAGTGTTGAAAAACCACTTTTTGCACTTGTGTTAGTGTTGAAAAATCACTTTTCGCACTTGTGTTGGTGCAGAAAACCACTTTTGCACTTGTATTAGTGTGGAAAAACCACTTTTCGCACTAGTGTTAGTGTTGAAAAACCACTTTTCGCACTTGTGTTAGTGTTGAAAAACCACTTTTCGCACTTGTGTTGGTGCAGGAAACCACTTTTGCACTTGTATTAGTGTGGAAAAAACACTTTTTGCACATGTGTTAGTGTTGAAAAACCACTTTTCGCACTTGTGTTAGTGTTGAAAAACCACTTTTCGCACTTGTGTTAGTGTTGAAAAACCACTTTTCGCACTTGTGTTGGTGCAGGAAACCACTTTTGCACTTGTATTAGTGTGGAAAAAACCCTTTTTGCACTTGTGATAGTGTTGAAAAACCACTTTTCGCACTTGTGTTAGTGTTGAAAAACCACTTTTCGCACTTGTGTTAGTGTTGAAAAACCACTTTTCGCACTTGTGTTGGTGCAGGAAACCACTTTTGCACTTGTATTAGTGTGGAAAAACACTTTTTGCACTTGTGATAGTGTTGAAAAACCACTTTTCGCACTTGTGTTAGTGTTGAAAAACCACTTTTCACACTTGTGTTAGTGTTGAAAAACCACTTTTCGCACTTGTGTTAGTGTTGAAAAACCACTTTTCGCACTTGTGTTGGTGCAGGAAACCACTTTTGTACTTGTATTAGTGTGGAAAAAACACTTTTTGCACTTGTGATAGTGTTGAAAAACCACTTTTCGCACTTGTTTTAGTGTTGAAAAACCACTTTTCGCACTTGTGTTGGTGCAGGAAACCACTTTTGCACTTGTATTAGTGTGGGAAAACCACTTTTCGCACTTGTGTTAGTGTTGAAAAACCACTTTTCGCACTTGTGTTGGTGCAGGAAACCACTTTTGCACTTGTATTAGTGTGGAAAAAACACTTTTTGCACTTGTGATAGTGTTGAAAAACCACTTTTCGCACTTGTGTTAGTGTTGAAAAACCACTTTTCGCACTTGTGTTGGTGCAGGAAACCACTTTTGCACTTGTATTAGTGTGGAAAAAACACTTTTTGCACTTCTGATAGTGTTGAAAAACCACTTTTCGCACTTGTGTTAGTGTTGAAAAACCACTTTTCGCACTTGTGTTAGTGTTGAAAAACCACTTTTCGCACTTGTGTTGGTGCAGGAAACCACTTTTGCACTTGTGTTAGTGTTGAAAAACAACTTTTCGCACTTGTGTTAGTGTTGAAAAACCACTTTTTGCACTTGTGTTGGTGCAGGAAACCACTTTTGCACTTGTATTAGTCTGGAAAAACACTTTTTGCACTTGTGATAGTGTTGAAAAACCACTTTTCGCACTTGTGTTAGTGTTGAAAAACCACTTTTCACACTTGTGTTAGTGTTGAAAAACCACTTTTTGCACTTGTGTTAGTGTTGAAAAACCACTTTTCGCACTTGTGTTAGTGTTGAAAAACCACTTTTCGCACTTGTATTAGTGTGGAAAAACCACTTTTCGCAATTGTGTTAGTGTTGAAAAACCACTTTTCGCACTTGTGTTGGTGCAGGAAACCACTTTTGCACTTGTATTAGTGTGGAAAAAACACTTTTTGCACTTGTGATAGTGTTGAAAAACCACTTTTTGCACTTGTGTTAGTGTTGAAAAACCACTTTTCGCACTTGTGTTAGTGTTGAAAAACCACTTTTCGCACTTGTATTAGTGTGGAAAAACCACTTTTCGCAATTGTGTTAGTGTTGAAAAACCACTTTTCGCACTTGTGTTAGTGTTGAAAAACCACTTTTCGCACTTGTGTTGGTGCAGGAAACCACTTTTGCACTTGTATTAGTGTGGAAAAAACACTTTTTGCACTTGTGATAATGTTCAAAAACCACTTTTCGCACTTGTGTTAGTGTTGAAAAACCACTTTTCGCACTTGTGTTAGTGTTGAAAAACCACTTTTCGCACTTGTGTTGGTGCAGGAAACTACTTTTGCACTTGTATTAGTGTGGAAAAAACACTTTTTGCACTTGTGATAGTGTTGAAAAACCACTTTTCGAACTTGTGTTGGTGCAGGAAACCACTTTTGCACTTGTATTAGTGTGGAAAAAACACTTTTTGCACTTGTGATAGTGTTGAAAAACCACTTTTCGCACTTGTTTTAGTGTTGAAAAACCACTTTTCGCACTTGTGTTGGTGCAGGAAACCACTTTTGCACTTGTATTAGTGTGGGAAAACCACTTTTCGCACTTGTGTTAGTGTTGAAAAACCACTTTACGCATTTGTGTTGGTGCAGGAAACCACTTTTGCACTTGTATTAGTGTGGAAAATATACTTTTTGCACTTGTGATAGTGTTGAAAAACCACTTTTCGCACTTGTGTTAGTGTTGAAAAACCACTTTTCGCACTTGTGTTGGTGCAGGAAACCACTTTTGCACTTGTATTAGTGTGGAAAAAACACTTTTTGCACTTCTGATAGTGTTGAAAAACCACTTTTCGCACTTGTGTTAGTGTTGAAAAACCACTTTTCGCACTTGTGTTAGTGTTGAAAAACCACTTTTCGCACTTGTGTTGGTGCAGGAAACCACTTTTGCACTTGTGTTAGTGTTGAAAAACAACTTTTCGCACTTGTGTTAGTGTTGAAAAACCACTTTTTACACTTGTGTTGGTGCAGGAAACCACTTTTGCACTTGTATTAGTGTGGAAAAACACTTTTTGCACTTGCGATAGTGTTGAAAAACCACTTTTCGCACTTGTGTTAGTGTTCAAAAACCACTTTTCACACTTGTGTTAGTGTTGAAAAACCACTTTTCGCACTTGTGTTAGTGTTGAAAAACCACTTTTCGCACTTGTGTTTGTGCAGGAAACCACTTTTGCACTTGTATTAGTGTGGAAAAAACACTTTTCGCACTTGTGTTAGTGTTGAAAAACCACTTTTCGCACTTGTGTTAGTGTTGAAAAACCAGTTTTCGCACTTGTGTTGGTGCAGGAAACCACTTTTGCACTTGTATTAGTGTGGAAAAACCACTTTTCGCACTTTTGTTAGTGTTGAAAAACCACTTTTCGCACTTGTGTTAGTGTTGAAAAAACACTTTTTGCACTTGTGTTGGTGCAGGAAACCACTTTTGCACTTGTATTAGTGTGGAAAAAACACTTTTTGCACTTGTGATAGTGTTGAAAAACCACTTTTCGCACTTGTGTTAGTGTTGAAAAACCACTTTTCGCACTTGTGTTAGTGTTGAAAAACCACTTTTCGCACTTGTGTTGGTGCAGGAAACCACTTTTGCACCTTGTTTTAGTGTTGAAAAACCACTTTTCGCACTTGTGTTGGTGCAGGAAACCACTTTTGCACTTGTATTAGTGTGGGAAAACCACTTTTCGCACTTGTGTTAGTGTTGAAAAACCACTTTTCGCACTTGTGTTGGTGCAGGAAACCACTTTTGCACTTGTATTAGTGTGGAAATAACACTTTTTGCACTTGTGATAGTGTTGAAAAAACACTTTTTGCACTTGTGATAGTGTTGAAAAACCACTTTTCGCACTTGTTTTAGTGTTGAAAAACCACTTTTCGCACTTGTGTTGGTGCAGGAAACCACTTTTGCACTTGTATTAGTGTGGGAAAACCACTTTTCGCACTTGTGTTAGTGTTGAAAAACCACTTTTCGCACTTGTGTTGGTGCAGGAAACCACTTTTGCACTTGTATTAGTGTGGAAATAACACTTTTTGCACTTGTGATAGTGTTGAAAAACCACTTTTCGCACTTCTGTTAGTGTTGAAAAACCACTTTTCGCACTTGTGTTAGTGTTGAAAAACTACTTTTCGCACTTGTGTTGGTGCAGGAAACCACTTTTGCACTTGTGTTAGTGTTGAAAAACAACTTTTCGCACTTGTGTTAGTGTTGAAAAACCACTTTTCGCACTTGTGTTAGTGTTGAAAAACCACTTTTCGCACTTGTGTTGGTGCAGGAAACCACTTTTGCACTTGTGTTAGTGTTGAAAAACAACTTTTCGCACTTGTGTTAGTGTTGAAAAACCACTTTTTGCACTTGTGTTGGTGCAGGAAACCACTTTTGCACTTGTATTAGTGTGGAAAAACACTTTTTGCACTTGTGATAGTGTTGAAAAACCACTTTTCGCACTTGTGTTAGTGTTGAAAAACCACTTTTCACACTTGTGTTAGTGTTGAAAAACCACTTTTCGCACTTTTGTTAGTGTTGAAAAACCACTTTTCGCACTTGTGTTAGTGTTGAAAAAACACTTTTTGCACTTGTGTTGGTGCAGGAAACCACTTTTGCACTTGTATTAGTGTGGAAAAAACACTTTTTGCACTTGTGATAGTGTTGAAAAACCACTTTTCGCACTTGTGTTAGTGTTGAAAAACCACTTTTCGCACTTGTGTTAGTGTTGAAAAACCACTTTTCGCACTTGTGTTGGTGCAGGAAACCACTTTTGCACTTGTATTAGTGTGGAAAAAACACTTTTTGCACTTGTGATAGTGTTGAAAAACCACTTTTCGCACTTGTGTTGTGGTGCAGGAAACCACTTTTGCACTTGTATTAGTGTGGAAAAAACACTTTTTGCACTTGTGTTAGTGTTGAAAAACCACTTTTCGCACTTGTGTTAGTGTTGAAAAACCACTTTTCGCACTTGTGTTGGTGCAGGAAACCACTTTTGCCCTTGTATTAGTGTGGAAAAAACACTTTTTGCACTTGTGATAGTGTTGAAAAACCACTTTTCGCACTTGTTTTAGTGTTGAAAAACCACTTTTCGCACTTGTGTTGGTGCAGGAAACCACTTTTGCACTTGTATTAGTGTGGGAAAACCACTTTTCGCACTTGTGTTAGTGTTGAAAAACCACTTTTCGCACTTGTGTTGGTGCAGGAAACCACTTTTGCACTTGTATTAGTGTGGAAATAACACTTTTTGCACTTGTGATAGTGTTGAAAAACCACTTTTCGCACTTGTGTTGGTGCAGGAAACCACTTTTGCACTTGTATTAGTGTGGAAATAACACTTTTTGCACTTGTGATAGTGTTGAAAAACCACTTTTCGCACTTCTGTTAGTGTTGAAAAACCACTTTTCGCACTTGTGTTAGTGTTGAAAAACCACTTTTCGCACTTGTGTTGGTGCAGGAAACCACTTTTGCACTTGTGTTAGTGTTGAAAAACAACTTTTCGCACTTGTGTTAGTGTTGAAAAACCACTTTTCGCACTTGTGTTAGTGTTGAAAAACCACTTTTCGCACTTGTGTTGGTGCAGGAAACCACTTTTGCACTTGTGTTAGTGTTGAAAAACAACTTTTCGCACTTGTGTTAGTGTTGAAAAACCACTTTTGCACTTGTGATAGTGTTGAAAAACCACTTTTCGCACTTGTTTTAGTGTTGAAAAACCACTTTTCGCACTTGTGTTGGTGCAGGAAACCACTTTTGCACTTGTATTAGTGTGGGAAAACCACTTTTCGCACTTGTGTTAGTGTTGAAAAACCACTTTTCGCACTTGTGTTGGTGCAGGAAACCACTTTTGCACTTGTATTAGTGTGGAAATAACACTTTTTGCACTTGTGATAGTGTTGAAAAACCACTTTTCGCACTTCTGTTAGTGTTGAAAAACCACTTTTCGCACTTGTGTTAGTGTTGAAAAACCACTTTTCGCACTTGTGTTGGTGCAGGAAACCACTTTTGCACTTGTGTTAGTGTTGAAAAACAACTTTTCGCACTTGTGTTAGTGTTGAAAAACCACTTTTCGCACTTGTGTTAGTGTTGAAAAACCACTTTTCGCACTTGTGTTGGTGCAGGAAACCACTTTTGCACTTGTGTTAGTGTTGAAAAACAACTTTTCGCACTTGTGTTAGTGTTGAAAAACCACTTTTTGCACTTGTGTTGGTGCAGGAAACCACTTTTGCACTTGTATTAGTGTGGAAAAACACTTTTTGCACTTGTGATAGTGTTGAAAAACCACTTTTCGCACTTGTGTTAGTGTTGAAAAACCACTTTTCACACTTGTGTTAGTGTTGAAAAACCACTTTTCGCACTTGTGTTAGTGTTGAAAAACCACTTTTCGCACTTGTGTTAGTGTTGAAAAACCACTTTTCACACTTGTGTTAGTGTTGAAAAACCACTTTTCGCACTTGTGTTAGTGTTGAAAAACCACTTTTCGCACTTGTGTTGGTGCAGGAAACCACTTTTGCACTTGTGTTAGTGTTGAAAAACCACTTTTCGCACTTGTGTTAGTGTTGAAAAACCACTTTTCGCACTTGTGTTAGTGTTGAAAAACCACTTTTCACACTTGTGTTAGTGTTGAAAAACCACTTTTCGCACTTGTGTTAGTGTTGAAAAACCACTTTTCGCACTTGTGTTAGTGTTGAAAAACCACTTTTCACACTTGTGTTAGTGTTGAAAAACCACTTTTCGCACTTGTGTTAGTGTTGAAAAACCACTTTTCGCACTTGTGTTGGTGCAGGAAACCACTTTTGCACTTGTATTAGTGTGGAAAAAACACTTTTTGCACTTGTGATAGTGTTGAAAAACCACTTTTCGCACTTGTGTTGGTGCAGGAAACCACTTTTGCACTTGTATTAGTGTGGGAAAACCACTTTTCGCACTTGTGTTAGTGTTGAAAAACCACTTTTCGCACTTGTGTTGGTGCAGGAAACCACTTTTGCACTTGTGTTAGTGTTGAAAAACCACTTTTCGCACTTGTGTTAGTGTTGAAAAACCACTTTTCGCACTTGTGTTGGTGCAGGAAACCACTTTTGCACTTGTGTTAGTGTTGAAAAACAACTTTTCGCACTTGTGTTAGTGTTGAAAAACCACTTTTTGCACCTGTGTTGGTGCAGGAAACCACTTTTGCACTTGTATTAGTCTGGAAAAACACTTTTTGCACTTGTGATAGTGTTGAAAAACCACTTTTCGCACTTGTGTTAGTGTTGAAAAACCACTTTTCACACTTGTGTTAGTGTTGAAAAACAACTTTTCGCACTTGTGTTAGTGTTGAAAAACCACTTTTTGCACTTGTGTTGGTGCAGGAAACCACTTTTGCACTTGTATTAGTGTGGAAAAACACTTTTTGCACTTGTGATAGTGTTGAAAAACCACTTTTCGCACTTGTGTTAGTGTTGAAAAACCACTTTTCACACTTGTGTTAGTGTTGAAAAACCACTTTTCGCACTTGTGTTAGTGTTGAAAAACCACTTTTCGCACTTGTGTTGGTGCAGGAAACCACTTTTGCACTTGTATTAGTGTGGAAAAAACACTTTTTGCACTTGTGATAGTGTTGAAAAACCACTTTTCGCACTTGTTTTAGTGTTGAAAAACCACTTTTCGCACTTGTGTTGGTGCAGGAAACCACTTTTGCACTTGTATTAGTGTGGGAAAACCACTTTTCGCACTTGTGTTAGTGTTGAAAAACCACTTTTCGCACTTGTGTTGGTGCAGGAAACCACTTTTGCACTTGTATTAGTGTGGAAAAAACACTTTTTGCACTTGTGATAGTGTTGAAAAACCACTTTTCGCACTTGTGTTAGTGTTGAAAAACCACTTTTCGCACTTGTGTTGGTGCAGGAAACCACTTTTGCACTTGTATTAGTGTGGAAAAAACACTTTTTGCACTTCTGATAGTGTTGAAAAACCACTTTTCGCACTTGTGTTCGTGTTGAAAAACCACTTTTCGCACTTGTGTTAGTGTTGAAAAACCACTTTTCGCACTTGTGTTGGTGCAGGAAACCACTTTTGCACTTGTGTTAGTGTTGAAAAACAACTTTTCGCACTTGTGTTAGTGTTGAAAATCCACTTTTTGCACCTGTGTTGGTGCAGGAAACCACTTTTGCACTTGTATTAGTCTGGAAAAACACTTTTTGCACTTGTGATAGTGTTGAAAAACCACTTTTCGCACTTGTGTTAGTGTTGAAAAACCACTTTTCACAGTTGTGTTAGTGTTGAAAAACCACTTTTCGCACTTGTGTTCGTGTTGAAAAACCACTTTTCGCACTTGTGTTTGTGCAGGAAACCACTTTTGCACTTGTATTAGTGTGGAAAAAACACTTTTCGCACTTGTGTTAGTGTTGAAAACCACTTTTCGCACTTGTGATGGTGCAGGAAACCACTTTTGCACTTGTATTAGTGTGGAAAAAACACTTTTCGCACTTGTGTTAGTGTTGAAAAACCACTTTTCGCACTTGTGTTAGTGTTGAAAAACCACTTTTCGCACTTGTGTTGGTGCAGGAAACCACTTTTGCACTTGTATTAGTGTGGAAAAAACACTTTTTGCACTTGTGATAGTGTTGAAAAACCACTTTTTGCACTTGTGTTAGTGTTGAAAAACTACTTTTCGCACTTGTGTTGGTGCAGGAAACCACTTTTGCACTTGTATTAGTGTGGAAAAAACACTTTTCGCACTTGTGTTAGTGTTGAAAAACCACTTTTCGCACTTGTGTTAGTGTTGAAAAACCACTTTTCGCACTTGTGTTAGTGTTGAAAAACCACTTTTCGCACTTGTGTTGGTGCAGGAAACCACTTTTGCACTTGTATTAGTGTGGAAAAAACACTTTTTGCACTTGTGATAGTGTTGAAAAACCACTTTTTGCACTTGTGTTAGTGTTGAAAAACCACTTTTCGCACTTGTGTTGGTGCAGGAAACCACTTTTGCACTTGTATTAGTGTGGAAAAAACACTTTTCGCACTTGTGTTAGTGTTGAAAAACCACTTTTCGCACTTGTGTTAGTGTTGAAAAACCACTTTTCGCACTTGTGTTAGTGTTGAAAAACCAGTTTTCGCACTTGTGTTGGTGCAGGAAACCACTTTTGCACTTGTATTAGTGTGGAAAAACCACTTTTCGCACTTGTGTTAGTGTTGAAAAACCACTTTTTCGCACTTGTGTTAGTGTTGAAAAACCACTTTTCACACTTGTGTTGGTGCAGGAAACCACTTTTGCACTTGTATTAGTGTGGCAAAAACACTTTTTGCACTTGTGATAGTGTTGAAAAACCACTTTTCGCACTTGTGTTAGTGTTGAAAAACCACTTTTCGCACTCGTGTTGGTGCAGGAAACCACTTTTGCACTTGTATTAGTGTGGAAAAAACACTTTTTGCACTTGTGATAGTGTTGAAAAACCACATTTCGCACTTGCGTTAGTGTTGAAAAATCACTTTTCGCACTTGTGTTGGTGCAGAAAACCACTTTTGCACTTGTATTAGTGTGGAAAAACCACTTTTCGCACTTATGTTAGTGTTGAAAAACCACTTTTCGCACTTGTGTTAGTGTTGAAAAACCACTTTTCGCACTTGTGTTAGTGTTGAAAAATCACTTTTCGCACTTGTGTTGGTGCAGAAAACCACTTTTGCACTTGTATTAGTGTGGAAAAACCACTTTTCGCACTAGTGTTAGTGTTGAAAAACCACTTTTCGCACTTGTGTTAGTGTTGAAAAACCACTTTTCGCACTTGTGTTGGTGCAGGAAACCACTTTTGCACTTGTATTAGTGTGGATAAACACTTTTTGCACTTGTGATAGTGTTGAAAAACCACTTTTGGCACTTGTGTTAGTGTTGAAAAACCACTTTTCACACTTGTGTTAGTGTTGAAAAACCACTTTTCGCACTTGTGTTAGTGTTGAAAAACCACTTTTCGCACTTGTGTTGGTGCAGGAAACCACTTTTGCACTTGTATTAGTGTGGAAAAAACACTTTTTGCACTTGTGATAGTGTTGAAAAACCACTTTTCGCACTTGTTTTAGTGTTGAAAAACCACTTTTCGCACTTGTGTTGGTGCAGGAAACCACTTTTGCACTTGTATTAGTGTGGGAAAACCACTTTTCGCACTTGTGTTAGTGTTGAAAAACCACTTTTCGCACTTGTGTTGGTGCAGGAAACCACTTTTGCACTTGTATTAGTGTGGAAAAAACACTTTTTGCACTTGTGATAGTGTTGAAAAACCACTTTTCGCACTTGTGTTAGTGTTGAAAAACCACTTTTCGCACTTGTGTTGGTGCAGGAAACCACTTTTGCACTTGTATTAGTGTGGAAAAAACACTTTTTGCACTTCTGATAGTGTTGAAAAACCACTTTTCGCACTTGTGTTCGTGTTGAAAAACCACTTTTCGCACTTGTGTTAGTGTTGAAAAACCACTTTTCGCACTTGTGTTGGTGCAGGAAACCACTTTTGCACTTGTGTTAGTGTTGAAAAACAACTTTTCGCACTTGTGTTAGTGTTGAAAATCCACTTTTTGCACCTGTGTTGGTGCAGGAAACCACTTTTGCACTTGTATTAGTCTGGAAAAACACTTTTTGCACTTGTGATAGTGTTGAAAAACCACTTTTCGCACTTGTGTTAGTGTTGAAAAACCACTTTTCACAGTTGTGTTAGTGTTGAAAAACCACTTTTCGCACTTGTGTTCGTGTTGAAAAACCACTTTTCGCACTTGTGTTTGTGCAGGAAACCACTTTTGCACTTGTATTAGTGTGGAAAAAACACTTTTCGCACTTGTGTTAGTGTTGAAAACCACTTTTCGCACTTGTGATGGTGCAGGAAACCACTTTTGCACTTGTATTAGTGTGGAAAAAACACTTTTCGCACTTGTGTTAGTGTTGAAAAACCACTTTTCGCACTTGTGTTAGTGTTGAAAAACCACTTTTCGCACTTGTGTTGGTGCAGGAAACCACTTTTGCACTTGTATTAGTGTGGAAAAAACACTTTTTGCACTTGTGATAGTGTTGAAAAACCACTTTTTGCACTTGTGTTAGTGTTGAAAAACTACTTTTCGCACTTGTGTTGGTGCAGGAAACCACTTTTGCACTTGTATTAGTGTGGAAAAAACACTTTTCGCACTTGTGTTAGTGTTGAAAAACCACTTTCGCACTTGTGTTAGTGTTGAAAAACCACTTTTCGCACTTGTGTTAGTGTTGAAAAACCACTTTTCGCACTTGTGTTGGTGCAGGAAACCACTTTTGCACTTGTATTAGTGTGGAAAAAACACTTTTTGCACTTGTGATAGTGTTGAAAAACCACTTTTTGCACTTGTGTTAGTGTTGAAAAACCACTTTTCGCACTTGTGTTGGTGCAGGAAACCACTTTTGCACTTGTATTAGTGTGGAAAAAACACTTTTCGCACTTGTGTTAGTGTTGAAAAACCACTTTTCGCACTTGTGTTAGTGTTGAAAAACCACTTTTCGCACTTGTGTTAGTGTTGAAAAACCAGTTTTCGCACTTGTGTTGGTGCAGGAAACCACTTTTGCACTTGTATTAGTGTGGAAAAACCACTTTTCGCACTTGTGTTAGTGTTGAAAAACCACTTTTTCGCACTTGTGTTAGTGTTGAAAAACCACTTTTCACACTTGTGTTGGTGCAGGAAACCACTTTTGCACTTGTATTAGTGTGGCAAAAACACTTTTTGCACTTGTGATAGTGTTGAAAAACCACTTTTCGCACTTGTGTTAGTGTTGAAAAACCACTTTTCGCACTCGTGTTGGTGCAGGAAACCACTTTTGCACTTGTATTAGTGTGGAAAAAACACTTTTTGCACTTGTGATAGTGTTGAAAAACCACATTTCGCACTTGCGTTAGTGTTGAAAAATCACTTTTCGCACTTGTGTTGGTGCAGAAAACCACTTTTGCACTTGTATTAGTGTGGAAAAACCACTTTTCGCACTTATGTTAGTGTTGAAAAACCACTTTTCGCACTTGTGTTAGTGTTGAAAAACCACTTTTCGCACTTGTGTTAGTGTTGAAAAATCACTTTTCGCACTTGTGTTGGTGCAGAAAACCACTTTTGCACTTGTATTAGTGTGGAAAAACCACTTTTCGCACTAGTGTTAGTGTTGAAAAACCACTTTTCGCACTTGTGTTAGTGTTGAAAAACCACTTTTCGCACTTGTGTTGGTGCAGGAAACCACTTTTGCACTTGTATTAGTGTGGAAAAAACACTTTTTGCACTTGTGATAGTGTTGAAAAACCACTTTTTGCACTTGTGTTAGTGTTGAAAAACCACTTTTCGTACTTGTGTTGGTGCAGGAAACCACTTTTGCACTTGTATTAGTGTGGAAAAAACACTTTTCGCACTTGTGTTAGTGTTGAAAAACCACTTTTCACACTTGTGTTAGTGTTGAAAAACCACTTTTCGCACTTGTGTTAGTGTTGAAAAACCACTTTTCGCACTTGTGTTGGTGCAGGAAACCACTTTTGCACTTGTATTAGTGTGGAAAAAACACTTTTCGCACTTGTGTTAGTGTTGAAAAACCACTTTTCGCACTTGTGTTAGTGTTGAAAAACCACTTTTCGCACTTGTGTTAGTGTTGAAAAACCAGTTTTCGCACTTGTGTTGGTGCAGGAAACCACTTTTGCACTTGTATTAGTGTGGAAAAACCACTTTTCGCACTTGTGTTAGTGTTGAAAAACCACTTTTTCGCACTTGTGTTAGTGTTGAAAAACCACTTTTCGCACTTGTGTTGGTGCAGGAAACCACTTTTGCACTTGTATTAGTGTGGCAAAAACACTTTTTGCACTTGTGATAGTGTTGAAAAACCACTTTTCGCACTTGTGTTAGTGTTGAAAAACCACTTTTCGCACTCGTGTTGGTGCAGGAAACCACTTTTGCACTTGTATTAGTGTGGAAAAAACACTTTTTGCACTTGTGATAGTGTTGAAAAACCACATTTCGCACTTGCGTTAGTGTTGAAAAATCACTTTTCGCACTTGTGTTGGTGCAGAAAACCACTTTTGCACTTGTATTAGTGTGGAAAAACCACTTTTCGCACTTATGTTAGTGTTGAAAAACCACTTTTCGCACTTGTGTTAGTGTTGAAAAACCACTTTTCGCACTTGTGTTAGTGTTGAAAAATCACTTTTCGCACTTGTGTTGGTGCAGAAAACCACTTTTGCACTTGTATTAGTGTGGAAAAACCACTTTTCGCACTAGTGTTAGTGTTGAAAAACCACTTTTCGCACTTGTGTTAGTGTTGAAAAATCACTTTTCGCACTTGTGTTGGTGCAGGAAACCACTTTTGCACTTGTATTAGTGTGGAAAAACACTTTTTGCACTTGTGATAGTGTTGAAAAACCACTTTTCGCACTTGTGTTAGTGTTGAAAAACCACTTTTCACACTTGTGTTAGTGTTGAAAAACCACTTTTCGCACTTGTGTTAGTGTTGAAAAACCACTTTTCGCACTTGTGTTAGTGTTGAAAAACCACTTTTCACACTTGTGTTAGTGTTGAAAAACCACTTTTCG
This sequence comes from Myxine glutinosa, assembly GCF_964187855.1. Classification (NCBI taxonomy): domain Eukaryota; kingdom Metazoa; phylum Chordata; class Myxini; order Myxiniformes; family Myxinidae; genus Myxine; species Myxine glutinosa. The sequence goes on from NW_027617440.1 coordinate 99,087, forward strand.
CACTTGTGTTAGTGTTGAAAAACCACTTTTCGCACTTGTGTTGGTGCAGGAAACCACTTTTGCACTTGTGTTAGTGTTGAAAAACCACTTTTCGCAGTTGTGTTAGTGTTGAAAAACCACTTTTCGCACTTGTGTTAGTGTTGAAAAACCACTTTTCACACTTGTGTTAGTGTTGAAAAACCACTTTTCGCACTTGTGTTAGTGTTGAAAAACCACTTTTCGCACTTGTGTTAGTGTTGAAAAACCACTTTTCACACTTGTGTTAGTGTTGAAAAACCACTTTTCGCACTTGTGTTAGTGTTGAAAAACCACTTTTCGCACTTGTGTTGGTGCAGGAAACCACTTTTGCACTTGTATTAGTGTGGAAAAAACACTTTTTGCACTTGTGATAGTGTTGAAAAACCACTTTTCGCACTTGTGTTGGTGCAGGAAACCACTTTTGCACTTGTATTAGTGTGGGAAAACCACTTTTCGCACTTGTGTTAGTGTTGAAAAACCACTTTTCGCACTTGTGTTGGTGCAGGAAACCACTTTTGCACTTGTATTAGTGTGGAAAAAACACTTTTTGCACTTGTGATAGTGTTGAAAAACCACTTTTCGCACATGTGTTAGTGTTGAAAAACCACTTTTCGCACTTGTGTTGGTGCAGGAAACCACTTTTGCACTTGTATTAGTGTGGAAAAAACACTTTTTGCACTTCTGATAGTGTTGAAAAACCACTTTTCGCACTTGTGTTAGTGTTGAAAAACCACTTTTCGCACTTGTGTTAGTGTTGAAAAACCACTTTTCGCACTTGTGTTGGTGCAGGAAACCACTTTTGCACTTGTGTTAGTGTTGAAAAACCACTTTTCGCACTTTTGTTAGTGTTGAAAAACCACTTTTCGCACTTGTGTTAGTGTTGAAAAAACACTTTTTGCACTTGTGTTGGTGCAGGAAACCACTTTTGCACTTGTATTAGTCTGGAAAAAACACTTTTTGCACTTGTGATAGTGTTGAAAAACCACTTTTCGCACTTGTGTTAGTGTTGAAAAACCACTTTTCGCACTTGTGTTAGTGTTGAAAAACCACTTTTCGCACTTGTGTTGGTGCAGGAAACCACTTTTGCACTTGTATTAGTGTGGAAAAAACACTTTTTGCACTTGTGATAGTGTTGAAAAACCACTTTTCGCACTTGTGTTGTGGTGCAGGAAACCACTTTTGCACTTGTATTAGTGTGGAAAAAACACTTTTTGCACTTGTGTTAGTGTTGAAAAACCACTTTTCGCACTTGTGTTAGTGTTGAAAAACCACTTTTCGCACTTGTGTTGGTGCAGGAAACCACTTTTGCCCTTGTATTAGTGTGGAAAAAACACTTTTTGCACTTGTGATAGTGTTGAAAAACCACTTTTCGCACTTGTTTTAGTGTTGAAAAACCACTTTTCGCACTTGTGTTGGTGCAGGAAACCACTTTTGCACTTGTATTAGTGTGGGAAAACCACTTTTCGCACTTGTGTTAGTGTTGAAAAACCACTTTTCGCACTTGTGTTGGTGCAGGAAACCACTTTTGCACTTGTATTAGTGTGGAAATAACACTTTTTGCACTTGTGATAGTGTTGAAAAAACACTTTTTGCACTTGTGATAGTGTTGAAAAACCACTTTTCGCACTTGTTTTAGTGTTGAAAAACCACTTTTCGCACTTGTGTTGGTGCAGGAAACCACTTTTGCACTTGTATTAGTGTGGGAAAACCACTTTTCGCACTTGTGTTAGTGTTGAAAAACCACTTTTCGCACTTGTGTTGGTGCAGGAAACCACTTTTGCACTTGTATTAGTGTGGAAATAACACTTTTTGCACTTGTGATAGTGTTGAAAAACCACTTTTCGCACTTCTGTTAGTGTTGAAAAACCACTTTTCGCACTTGTGTTAGTGTTGAAAAACCACTTTTCGCACTTGTGTTGGTGCAGGAAACCACTTTTGCACTTGTGTTAGTGTTGAAAAACAACTTTTCGCACTTGTGTTAGTGTTGAAAAACCACTTTTCGCACTTGTGTTAGTGTTGAAAAACCACTTTTCGCACTTGTGTTGGTGCAGGAAACCACTTTTGCACTTGTGTTAGTGTTGAAAAACAACTTTTCGCACTTGTGTTAGTGTTGAAAAACCACTTTTTGCACTTGTGTTGGTGCAGGAAACCACTTTTGCACTTGTATTAGTGTGGAAAAACACTTTTTGCACTTGTGATAGTGTTGAAAAACCACTTTTCGCACTTGTGTTAGTGTTGAAAAACCACTTTTCACACTTGTGTTAGTGTTGAAAAACCACTTTTCGCACTTGTGTTAGTGTTGAAAAACCACTTTTCGCACTTGTGTTAGTGTTGAAAAACCACTTTTCACACTTGTGTTAGTGTTGAAAAACCACTTTTCACACTTGTGTTAGTGTTGAAAAACCACTTTTCGCACTTGTGTTGGTGCAGGAAACCACTTTTGCACTTGTGTTAGTGTTGAAAAACCACTTTTCGCACTTGTGTTAGTGTTGAAAAACCACTTTTCGCACTTGTGTTAGTGTTGAAAAACCACTTTTCACACTTGTGTTAGTGTTGAAAAACCACTTTTCGCACTTGTGTTAGTGTTGAAAAACCACTTTTCGCACTTGTGTTAGTGTTGAAAAACCACTTTTCACACTTGTGTTAGTGTTGAAAAACCACTTTTCGCACTTGTGTTAGTGTTGAAAAACCACTTTTCGCACTTGTGTTGGTGCAGGAAACCACTTTTGCACTTGTATTAGTGTGGAAAAAACACTTTTTGCACTTGTGATAGTGTTGAAAAACCACTTTTCGCACTTGTGTTGGTGCAGGAAACCACTTTTGCACTTGTATTAGTGTGGGAAAACCACTTTTCGCACTTGTGTTAGTGTTGAAAAACCACTTTTCGCACTTGTGTTGGTGCAGGAAACCACTTTTGCACTTGTGTTAGTGTTGAAAAACCACTTTTCGCACTTGTGTTAGTGTTGAAAAACCACTTTTCGCACTTGTGTTGGTGCAGGAAACCACTTTTGCACTTGTGTTAGTGTTGAAAAACAACTTTTCGCACTTGTGTTAGTGTTGAAAAACCACTTTTTGCACCTGTGTTGGTGCAGGAAACCACTTTTGCACTTGTATTAGTCTGGAAAAACACTTTTTGCACTTGTGATAGTGTTGAAAAACCACTTTTCGCACTTGTGTTAGTGTTGAAAAACCACTTTTCACACTTGTGTTAGTGTTGAAAAACAACTTTTCGCACTTGTGTTAGTGTTGAAAAACCACTTTTTGCACTTGTGTTGGTGCAGGAAACCACTTTTGCACTTGTATTAGTGTGGAAAAACACTTTTTGCACTTGTGATAGTGTTGAAAAACCACTTTTCGCACTTGTGTTAGTGTTGAAAAACCACTTTTCACACTTGTGTTAGTGTTGAAAAACCACTTTTCGCACTTGTGTTAGTGTTGAAAAACCACTTTTCGCACTTGTGTTGGTGCAGGAAACCACTTTTGCACTTGTATTAGTGTGGAAAAAACACTTTTTGCACTTGTGATAGTGTTGAAAAACCACTTTTCGCACTTGTTTTAGTGTTGAAAAACCACTTTTCGCACTTGTGTTGGTGCAGGAAACCACTTTTGCACTTGTATTAGTGTGGGAAAACCACTTTTCGCACTTGTGTTAGTGTTGAAAAACCACTTTTCGCACTTGTGTTGGTGCAGGAAACCACTTTTGCACTTGTATTAGTGTGGAAAAAACACTTTTTGCACTTGTGATAGTGTTGAAAAACCACTTTTCGCACTTGTGTTAGTGTTGAAAAACCACTTTTCGCACTTGTGTTGGTGCAGGAAACCACTTTTGCACTTGTATTAGTGTGGAAAAAACACTTTTTGCACTTCTGATAGTGTTGAAAAACCACTTTTCGCACTTGTGTTAGTGTTGAAAAACCACTTTTCGCACTTGTGTTAGTGTTGAAAAACCACTTTTCGCACTTGTGTTGGTGCAGGAAACCACTTTTGCACTTGTGTTAGTGTTGAAAAACAACTTTTCGCACTTGTGTTAGTGTTGAAAATCCACTTTTTGCACCTGTGTTGGTGCAGGAAACCACTTTTGCACTTGTATTAGTCTGGAAAAACACTTTTTGCACTTGTGATAGTGTTGAAAAACCACTTTTCGCACTTGTGTTAGTGTTGAAAAACCACTTTTCACAGTTGTGTTAGTGTTGAAAAACCACTTTTCGCACTTGTGTTCGTGTTGAAAAACCACTTTTCGCACTTGTGTTTGTGCAGGAAACCACTTTTGCACTTGTATTAGTGTGGAAAAAACACTTTTCGCACTTGTGTTAGTGTTGAAAACCACTTTTCGCACTTGTGATGGTGCAGGAAACCACTTTTGCACTTGTATTAGTGTGGAAAAAACACTTTTCGCACTTGTGTTAGTGTTGAAAAACCACTTTTCGCACTTGTGTTAGTGTTGAAAAACCACTTTTCGCACTTGTGTTGGTGCAGGAAACCACTTTTGCACTTGTATTAGTGTGGAAAAAACACTTTTTGCACTTGTGATAGTGTTGAAAAACCACTTTTTGCACTTGTGTTAGTGTTGAAAAACTACTTTTCGCACTTGTGTTGGTGCAGGAAACCACTTTTGCACTTGTATTAGTGTGGAAAAAACACTTTTCGCACTTGTGTTAGTGTTGAAAAACCACTTTCGCACTTGTGTTAGTGTTGAAAAACCACTTTTCGCACTTGTGTTAGTGTTGAAAAACCACTTTTCGCACTTGTGTTGGTGCAGGAAACCACTTTTGCACTTGTATTAGTGTGGAAAAAACACTTTTTGCACTTGTGATAGTGTTGAAAAACCACTTTTTGCACTTGTGTTAGTGTTGAAAAACCACTTTTCGCACTTGTGTTGGTGCAGGAAACCACTTTTGCACTTGTATTAGTGTGGAAAAAACACTTTTCGCACTTGTGTTAGTGTTGAAAAACCACTTTTCGCACTTGTGTTAGTGTTGAAAAACCACTTTTCGCACTTGTGTTAGTGTTGAAAAACCAGTTTTCGCACTTGTGTTGGTGCAGGAAACCACTTTTGCACTTGTATTAGTGTGGAAAAACCACTTTTCGCACTTGTGTTAGTGTTGAAAAACCACTTTTTCGCACTTGTGTTAGTGTTGAAAAACCACTTTTCACACTTGTGTTGGTGCAGGAAACCACTTTTGCACTTGTATTAGTGTGGCAAAAACACTTTTTGCACTTGTGATAGTGTTGAAAAACCACTTTTCGCACTTGTGTTAGTGTTGAAAAACCACTTTTCGCACTCGTGTTGGTGCAGGAAACCACTTTTGCACTTGTATTAGTGTGGAAAAAACACTTTTTGCACTTGTGATAGTGTTGAAAAACCACATTTCGCACTTGCGTTAGTGTTGAAAAATCACTTTTCGCACTTGTGTTGGTGCAGAAAACCACTTTTGCACTTGTATTAGTGTGGAAAAACCACTTTTCGCACTTATGTTAGTGTTGAAAAACCACTTTTCGCACTTGTGTTAGTGTTGAAAAACCACTTTTCGCACTTGTGTTGGTGCAGGAAACCACTTTTGCACTTGTATTAGTGTGGAAAAAACACTTTTTGCACTTGTGATAGTGTTGAAAAACCACTTTTTGCACTTGTGTTAGTGTTGAAAAACCACTTTTCGTACTTGTGTTGGTGCAGGAAACCACTTTTGCACTTGTATTAGTGTGGAAAAAACACTTTTCGCACTTGTGTTAGTGTTGAAAAACCACTTTTCACACTTGTGTTAGTGTTGAAAAACCACTTTTCGCACTTGTGTTAGTGTTGAAAAACCACTTTTCGCACTTGTGTTGGTGCAGGAAACCACTTTTGCACTTGTATTAGTGTGGAAAAAACACTTTTCGCACTTGTGTTAGTGTTGAAAAACCACTTTTCGCACTTGTGTTAGTGTTGAAAAACCACTTTTCGCACTTGTGTTAGTGTTGAAAAACCAGTTTTCGCACTTGTGTTGGTGCAGGAAACCACTTTTGCACTTGTATTAGTGTGGAAAAACCACTTTTCGCACTTGTGTTAGTGTTGAAAAACCACTTTTTCGCACTTGTGTTAGTGTTGAAAAACCACTTTTCGCACTTGTGTTGGTGCAGGAAACCACTTTTGCACTTGTATTAGTGTGGCAAAAACACTTTTTGCACTTGTGATAGTGTTGAAAAACCACTTTTCGCACTTGTGTTAGTGTTGAAAAACCACTTTTCGCACTCGTGTTGGTGCAGGAAACCACTTTTGCACTTGTATTAGTGTGGAAAAAACACTTTTTGCACTTGTGATAGTGTTGAAAAACCACATTTCGCACTTGCGTTAGTGTTGAAAAATCACTTTTCGCACTTGTGTTGGTGCAGAAAACCACTTTTGCACTTGTATTAGTGTGGAAAAACCACTTTTCGCACTTATGTTAGTGTTGAAAAACCACTTTTCGCACTTGTGTTAGTGTTGAAAAACCACTTTTCGCACTTGTGTTAGTGTTGAAAAATCACTTTTCGCACTTGTGTTGGTGCAGAAAACCACTTTTGCACTTGTATTAGTGTGGAAAAACCACTTTTCGCACTAGTGTTAGTGTTGAAAAACCACTTTTCGCACTTGTGTTAGTGTTGAAAAATCACTTTTCGCACTTGTGTTGGTGCAGGAAACCACTTTTGCACTTGTATTAGTGTGGAAAAACACTTTTTGCACTTGTGATAGTGTTGAAAAACCACTTTTCGCACTTGTGTTAGTGTTGAAAAACCACTTTTCACACTTGTGTTAGTGTTGAAAAACCACTTTTCGCACTTGTGTTAGTGTTGAAAAACCACTTTTCGCACTTGTGTTAGTGTTGAAAAACCACTTTTCACACTTGTGTTAGTGTTGAAAAACCACTTTTCGCACTTGTGTTAGTGTTGAAAAACCACTTTTCGCACTTGTGTTGGTGCAGGAAACCACTTTTGCACTTGTGTTAGTGTTGAAAAACCACTTTTCGCAGTTGTGTTAGTGTTGAAAAACCACTTTTCGCACTTGTGTTAGTGTTGAAAAACCACTTTTCACACTTGTGTTAGTGTTGAAAAACCACTTTTCGCACTTGTGTTAGTGTTGAAAAACCACTTTTCGCACTTGTGTTAGTGTTGAAAAACCACTTTTCACACTTGTGTTAGTGTTGAAAAACCACTTTTCGCACTTGTGTTAGTGTTGAAAAACCACTTTTCGCACTTGTGTTGGTGCAGGAAACCACTTTTGCACTTGTATTAGTGTGGAAAAAACACTTTTTGCACTTGTGATAGTGTTGAAAAACCACTTTTCGCACTTGTGTTGGTGCAGGAAACCACTTTTGCACTTGTATTAGTGTGGGAAAACCACTTTTCGCACTTGTGTTAGTGTTGAAAAACCACTTTTCGCACTTGTGTTGGTGCAGGAAACCACTTTTGCACTTGTATTAGTGTGGAAAAAACACTTTTTGCACTTGTGATAGTGTTGAAAAACCACTTTTCGCACATGTGTTAGTGTTGAAAAACCACTTTTCGCACTTGTGTTGGTGCAGGAAACCACTTTTGCACTTGTATTAGTGTGGAAAAAACACTTTTTGCACTTCTGATAGTGTTGAAAAACCACTTTTCGCACTTGTGTTAGTGTTGAAAAACCACTTTTCGCACTTGTGTTAGTGTTGAAAAACCACTTTTCGCACTTGTGTTGGTGCAGGAAACCACTTTTGCACTTGTGTTAGTGTTGAAAAACAACTTTTCGCACTTGTGTTAGTGTTGAAAAACCACTTTTTGCACCTGTGTTGGTGCAGGAAACCACTTTTGCACTTGTATTAGTCTGGAAAAACACTTTTTGCACTTGTGATAGTGTTGAAAAACCACTTTTCGCACTTGTGTTAGTGTTGAAAAACCACTTTTCACACTTGTGTTAGTGTTGAAAAACAACTTTTCGCACTTGTGTTAGTGTTGAAAAACCACTTTTTGCACTTGTGTTGGTGCAGGAAACCACTTTTGCACTTGTATTAGTGTGGAAAAACACTTTTTGCACTTGTGATAGTGTTGAAAAACCACTTTTCGCACTTGTGTTAGTGTTGAAAAACCACTTTTCACACTTGTGTTAGTGTTGAAAAACCACTTTTCGCACTTGTGTTAGTGTTGAAAAACCACTTTTCGCACTTGTGTTGGTGCAGGAAACCACTTTTGCACTTGTATTAGTGTGGAAAAAACACTTTTTGCACTTGTGATAGTGTTGAAAAACCACTTTTCGCACTTGTTTTAGTGTTGAAAAACCACTTTTCGCACTTGTGTTGGTGCAGGAAACCACTTTTGCACTTGTATTAGTGTGGGAAAACCACTTTTCGCACTTGTGTTAGTGTTGAAAAACCACTTTTCGCACTTGTGTTGGTGCAGGAAACCACTTTTGCACTTGTATTAGTGTGGAAAAAACACTTTTTGCACTTGTGATAGTGTTGAAAAACCACTTTTCGCACTTGTGTTAGTGTTGAAAAACCACTTTTCGCACTTGTGTTGGTGCAGGAAACCACTTTTGCACTTGTATTAGTGTGGAAAAAACACTTTTTGCACTTCTGATAGTGTTGAAAAACCACTTTTCGCACTTGTGTTAGTGTTGAAAAACCACTTTTCGCACTTGTGTTAGTGTTGAAAAACCACTTTTCGCACTTGTGTTGGTGCAGGAAACCACTTTTGCACTTGTGTTAGTGTTGAAAAACAACTTTTCGCACTTGTGTTAGTGTTGAAAATCCACTTTTTGCACCTGTGTTGGTGCAGGAAACCACTTTTGCACTTGTATTAGTCTGGAAAAACACTTTTTGCACTTGTGATAGTGTTGAAAAACCACTTTTCGCACTTGTGTTAGTGTTGAAAAACCACTTTTCACACTTGTGTTAGTGTTGAAAAACCACTTTTCGCACTTGTGTTCGTGTTGAAAAACCACTTTTCGCACTTGTGTTTGTGCAGGAAACCACTTTTGCACTTGTATTAGTGTGGAAAAAACACTTTTCGCACTTGTGTTAGTGTTGAAAACCACTTTTCGCACTTGTGATGGTGCAGGAAACCACTTTTGCACTTGTATTAGTGTGGAAAAAACACTTTTCGCACTTGTGTTAGTGTTGAAAAACCACTTTTCGCACTTGTGTTAGTGTTGAAAAACCACTTTTCGCACTTGTGTTGGTGCAGGAAACCACTTTTGCACTTGTATTAGTGTGGAAAAAACACTTTTTGCACTTGTGATAGTGTTGAAAAACCACTTTTTGCAATTGTGTTAGTGTTGAAAAACCACTTTTCGCACTTGTGTTGGTGCAGGAAACCACTTTTGCACTTGTATTAGTGTGGAAAAAACACTTTTCGCACTTGTGTTAGTGTTGAAAAACCACTTTTCGCACTTGTGTTAGTGTTGAAAAACCACTTTTCGCACTTGTGTTAGTGTTGAAAAACCACTTTTCGCACTTGTGTTGGTGCAGGAAACCACTTTTGCACTTGTATTAGTGTGGAAAAAACACTTTTTGCACTTGTGATAGTGTTGAAAAACCACTTTTTGCACTTGTGTTAGTGTTGAAAAACCACTTTTCACACTTGTGTTGGTGCAGGAAACCACTTTTGCACTTGTATTAGTGTGGAAAAAACACTTTTCGCACTTGTGTTAGTGTTGAAAAACCACTTTTCACACTTGTGTTAGTGTTGAAAAACCACTTTTCGCACTTGTGTTAGTGTTGAAAAACCAGTTTTCGCACTTGTGTTGGTGCAGGAAACCACTTTTGCACTTGTATTAGTGTGGAAAAACCACTTTTTCGCACTTGTGTTAGTGTTGAAAAACCACTTTTTCGCACTTGTTGTTAGTGTTGAAAAACCACTTTTCGCACTTGTGTTGGTGCAGGAAACCACTTTTGCACTTGTATTAGTGTGGCAAAAACACTTTTGCACTTGTGATAGTGTTGAAAAACCACTTTTCGCACTTGTGTTAGTGTTGAAAAACCACTTTTCGCACTCGTGTTGGTGCAGGAAACCACTTTTGCACTTGTATTAGTGTGGAAAAAACACTTTTTGCACTTGTGATAGTGTTGAAAAACCACATTTCGCACTTACGTTAGTGTTGAAAAATCACTTTTCGCACTTGTGTTGGTGCAGAAAACCACTTTTGCACTTGTATTAGTGTGGAAAAACCACTTTTCGCACTTATGTTAGTGTTGAAAAACCACTTTTCGCACTTGTGTTAGTGTTGAAAAACCACTTTTCGCACTTGTGTTAGTGTTGAAAAATCACTTTTCGCACTTGTGTTGGTGCAGAAAACCACTTTTGCACTTGTATTAGTGTGGAAAAACCACTTTTCGCACTAGTGTTAGTGTTGAAAAACCACTTTTCGCACTTGTGTTAGTGTTGAAAAACCACTTTTCGCACTTGTGTTGGTGCAGGAAACCACTTTTGCACTTGTATTAGTGTGGAAAAAACACTTTTTGCACTTGTGATAGTGTTGAAAAACCACTTTTTGCACTTGTGTTAGTGTTGAAAAACCACTTTTCGTACTTGTGTTGGTGCAGGAAACCACTTTTGCACTTGTATTAGTGTGGCAAAAACACTTTTCGCACTTGTGTTAGTGTTGAAAAACCACTTTTCACACTTGTGTTAGTGTTGAAAAACCACTTTTCGCACTTGTGTTAGTGTTGAAAAACCACTTTTCGCACTTGTGTTGGTGCAGGAAACCACTTTTGCACTTGTATTAGTGTGGAAAAAACACTTTTCGCACTTGTGTTAGTGTTGAAAAACCACTTTTTGCACTTGTGTTAGTGTTGAAAAACCACTTTTCGCACTTGTGTTGGTGCAGGAAACCACTTTTGCACTTGTATTAGTGTGGAAAAACCACTTTTCGCACTTGTGTTAGTGTTGAAAAACCACTTTTCGCACTTGTGTTGGTGCAGGAAACCACTTTTGCACTTGTATTAGTGTGGAAAAAACACTTTTTGCACTTGTGATAGTGTTGAAAAACCACTTTTTGCACTTGTGTTAGTGTTGAAAAACTACTTTTCGCACTTGTGTTGGTGCAGGAAACCACTTTTGCACTTGTATTAGTGTGGAAAAAACACTTTTCGCACTTGTGTTAGTGTTGAAAAACCACTTTTCGCACTTGTGTTAGTGTTGAAAAACCACTTTTCGCACTTGTGTTAGTGTTGAAAAACCACTTTTCGCACTTGTGTTGGTGCAGGAAACCACTTTTGCACTTGTATTAGTGTGGAAAAAACACTTTTTGCACTTGTGATAGTGTTGAAAAACCACTTTTTGCACTTGTGTTAGTGTTGAAAAACCACTTTTCGCACTTGTGTTGGTGCAGGAAACCACTTTTGCACTTGTATTAGTGTGGAAAAAACACTTTTCGCACTTGTGTTAGTGTTGAAAAACCACTTTTCGCACTTGTGTTAGTGTTGAAAAACCACTTTTCGCACTTGTGTTAGTGTTGAAAAACCAGTTTTCGCACTTGTGTTGGTGCAGGAAACCACTTTTGCACTTGTATTAGTGTGGAAAAACCACTTTTCGCACTTGTGTTAGTGTTGAAAAACCACTTTTTCGCACTTGTGTTAGTGTTGAAAAACCACTTTTCACACTTGTGTTGGTGCAGGAAACCACTTTTGCACTTGTATTAGTGTGGCAAAAACACTTTTTGCACTTGTGATAGTGTTGAAAAACCACTTTTCGCACTTGTGTTAGTGTTGAAAAACCACTTTTCGCACTCGTGTTGGTGCAGGAAACCACTTTTGCACTTGTATTAGTGTGGAAAAAACACTTTTTGCACTTGTGATAGTGTTGAAAAACCACATTTCGCACTTGCGTTAGTGTTGAAAAATCACTTTTCGCACTTGTGTTGGTGCAGAAAACCACTTTTGCACTTGTATTAGTGTGGCAAAAACACTTTTTGCACTTGTGATAGTGTTGAAAAACCACTTTTCGCACTTGTGTTAGTGTTGAAAAACCACTTTTCGCACTCGTGTTGGTGCAGGAAACCACTTTTGCACTTGTATTAGTGTGGAAAAAACACTTTTTGCACTTGTGATAGTGTTGAAAAACCACATTTCGCACTTGCGTTAGTGTTGAAAAATCACTTTTCGCACTTGTGTTGGTGCAGAAAACCACTTTTGCACTTGTATTAGTGTGGAAAAACCACTTTTCGCACTTATGTTAGTGTTGAAAAACCACTTTTCGCACTTGTGTTAGTGTTGAAAAACCACTTTTCGCACTTGTGTTAGTGTTGAAAAATCACTTTTCGCACTTGTGTTGGTGCAGAAAACCACTTTTGCACTTGTATTAGTGTGGAAAAACCACTTTTCGCACTAGTGTTAGTGTTGAAAAACCACTTTTCGCACTTGTGTTAGTGTTGAAAAATCACTTTTCGCACATGTGTTGGTGCAGGAAACCACTTTTGCACTTGTATTAGTGTGGAAAAACACTTTTTGCACTTGTGATAGTGTTGAAAAACCACTTTTCGCACTTGTGTTAGTGTTGAAAAACCACTTTTCACACTTGTGTTAGTGTTGAAAAACCACTTTTCGCACTTGTGTTAGTGTTGAAAAACCACTTTTCGCACTTGTGTTAGTGTTGAAAAACCACTTTTCACACTTGTGTTAGTGTTGAAAAACCACTTTTCGCACTTGTGTTAGTGTTGAAAAACCACTTTTCGCACTTGTGTTGGTGCAGGAAACCACTTTTGCACTTGTGTTAGTGTTGAAAAACCACTTTTCGCAGTTGTGTTAGTGTTGAAAAACCACTTTTCGCACTTGTGTTAGTGTTGAAAAACCACTTTTCACACTTGTGTTAGTGTTGAAAAACCACTTTTCGCACTTGTGTTAGTGTTGAAAAACCACTTTTCGCACTTGTGTTAGTGTTGAAAAACCACTTTTCACACTTGTGTTAGTGTTGAAAAACCACTTTTCGCACTTGTGTTAGTGTTGAAAAACCACTTTTCGCACTTGTGTTGGTGCAGGAAACCACTTTTGCACTTGTATTAGTGTGGAAAAAACACTTTTTGCACTTGTGATAGTGTTGAAAAACCACTTTTCGCACTTGTGTTGGTGCAGGAAACCACTTTTGCACTTGTATTAGTGTGGGAAAACCACTTTTCGCACTTGTGTTAGTGTTGAAAAACCACTTTTCGCACTTGTGTTGGTGCAGGAAACCACTTTTGCACTTGTATTAGTGTGGAAAAAACACTTTTTGCACTTGTGATAGTGTTGAAAAACCACTTTTCGCACATGTGTTAGTGTTGAAAAACCACTTTTCGCACTTGTGTTGGTGCAGGAAACCACTTTTGCACTTGTATTAGTGTGGAAAAAACACTTTTTGCACTTCTGATAGTGTTGAAAAACCACTTTTCGCACTTGTGTTAGTGTTGAAAAACCACTTTTCGCACTTGTGTTAGTGTTGAAAAACCACTTTTCGCACTTGTGTTGGTGCAGGAAACCACTTTTGCACTTGTGTTAGTGTTGAAAAACAACTTTTCGCACTTGTGTTAGTGTTGAAAAACCACTTTTTGCACCTGTGTTGGTGCAGGAAACCACTTTTGCACTTGTATTAGTCTGGAAAAACACTTTTTGCACTTGTGATAGTGTTGAAAAACCACTTTTCGCACTTGTGTTAGTGTTGAAAAACCACTTTTCACACTTGTGTTAGTGTTGAAAAACAACTTTTCGCACTTGTGTTAGTGTTGAAAAACCACTTTTTGCACTTGTGTTGGTGCAGGAAACCACTTTTGCACTTGTATTAGTGTGGAAAAACACTTTTTGCACTTGTGATAGTGTTGAAAAACCACTTTTCGCACTTGTGTTAGTGTTGAAAAACCACTTTTCACACTTGTGTTAGTGTTGAAAAACCACTTTTCGCACTTGTGTTAGTGTTGAAAAACCACTTTTCGCACTTGTGTTGGTGCAGGAAACCACTTTTGCACTTGTATTAGTGTGGAAAAAACACTTTTTGCACTTGTGATAGTGTTGAAAAACCACTTTTCGCACTTGTTTTAGTGTTGAAAAACCACTTTTCGCACTTGTGTTGGTGCAGGAAACCACTTTTGCACTTGTATTAGTGTGGGAAAACCACTTTTCGCACTTGTGTTAGTGTTGAAAAACCACTTTTCGCACTTGTGTTGGTGCAGGAAACCACTTTTGCACTTGTATTAGTGTGGAAAAAACACTTTTTGCACTTGTGATAGTGTTGAAAAACCACTTTTCGCACTTGTGTTAGTGTTGAAAAACCACTTTTCGCACTTGTGTTGGTGCAGGAAACCACTTTTGCACTTGTATTAGTGTGGAAAAAACACTTTTTGCACTTCTGATAGTGTTGAAAAACCACTTTTCGCACTTGTGTTAGTGTTGAAAAACCACTTTTCGCACTTGTGTTAGTGTTGAAAAACCACTTTTCGCACTTGTGTTGGTGCAGGAAACCACTTTTGCACTTGTGTTAGTGTTGAAAAACAACTTTTCGCACTTGTGTTAGTGTTGAAAATCCACTTTTTGCACCTGTGTTGTTGCAGGAAACCACTTTTGCACTTGTATTAGTCTGGAAAAACACTTTTTGCACTTGTGATAGTGTTGAAAAACCACTTTTCGCACTTGTGTTAGTGTTGAAAAACCACTTTTCACACTTGTGTTAGTGTTGAAAAACCACTTTTCGCACTTGTGTTCGTGTTGAAAAACCACTTTTCGCACTTGTGTTTGTGCAGGAAACCACTTTTGCACTTGTATTAGTGTGGAAAAAACACTTTTCGCACTTGTGTTAGTGTTGAAAACCACTTTTCGCACTTGTGATGGTGCAGGAAACCACTTTTGCACTTGTATTAGTGTGGAAAAAACACTTTTCGCACTTGTGTTAGTGTTGAAAAACCACTTTTCGCACTTGTGTTAGTGTTGAAAAACCACTTTTCGCACTTGTGTTGGTGCAGGAAACCACTTTTGCACTTGTATTAGTGTGGAAAAAACACTTTTTGCACTTGTGATAGTGTTGAAAAACCACTTTTTGCAATTGTGTTAGTGTTGAAAAACCACTTTTCGCACTTGTGTTGGTGCAGGAAACCACTTTTGCACTTGTATTAGTGTGGAAAAAACACTTTTCGCACTTGTGTTAGTGTTGAAAAACCACTTTTCGCACTTGTGTTAGTGTTGAAAAACCACTTTTCGCACTTGTGTTAGTGTTGAAAAACCACTTTTCGCACTTGTGTTGGTGCAGGAAACCACTTTTGCACTTGTATTAGTGTGGAAAAAACACTTTTTGCACTTGTGATAGTGTTGAAAAACCACTTTTTGCACTTGTGTTAGTGTTGAAAAACCACTTTTCACACTTGTGTTGGTGCAGGAAACCACTTTTGCACTTGTATTAGTGTGGAAAAAACACTTTTCGCACTTGTGTTAGTGTTGAAAAACCACTTTTCGCACTTGTGTTAGTGTTGAAAAACCACTTTTCGCACTTGTGTTAGTGTTGAAAAACCAGTTTTCGCACTTGTGTTGGTGCAGGAAACCACTTTTGCACTTGTATTAGTGTGGAAAAACCACTTTTCGCACTTGTGTTAGTGTTGAAAAACCACTTTTTCGCACTTGTGTTAGTGTTGAAAAACCACTTTTCGCACTTGTGTTGGTGCAGGAAACCACTTTTGCACTTGTATTAGTGTGGCAAAAACACTTTTTGCACTTGTGATAGTGTTGAAAAACCACTTTTCGCACTTGTGTTAGTGTTGAAAAACCACTTTTCGCACTCGTGTTGGTGCAGGAAACCACTTTTGCACTTGTATTAGTGTGGAAAAAACACTTTTTGCACTTGTGATAGTGTTGAAAAACCACATTTCGCACTTGCGTTAGTGTTGAAAAATCACTTTTCGCACTTGTGTTGGTGCAGAAAACCACTTTTGCACTTGTATTAGTGTGGAAAAACCACTTTTCGCACTTATGTTAGTGTTGAAAAACCACTTTTCGCACTTGTGTTAGTGTTGAAAAACCACTTTTCGCACTTGTGTTAGTGTTGAAAAATCACTTTTCGCACTTGTGTTGGTGCAGAAAACCACTTTTGCACTTGTATTAGTGTGGAAAAACCACTTTTCGCACTAGTGTTAGTGTTGAAAAACCACTTTTCGCACTTGTGTTAGTGTTGAAAAACCACTTTTCGCACTTGTGTTGGTGCAGGAAACCACTTTTGCACTTGTATTAGTGTGGAAAAAACACTTTTTGCACTTGTGATAGTGTTGAAAAACCACTTTTTGCACTTGTGTTAGTGTTGAAAAACCACTTTTCGTACTTGTGTTGGTGCAGGAAACCACTTTTGCACTTGTATTAGTGTGGAAAAAACACTTTTCGCACTTGTGTTAGTGTTGAAAAACCACTTTTCACACTTGTGTTAGTGTTGAAAAACCACTTTTCGCACTTGTGTTAGTGTTGAAAAACCACTTTTCGCACTTGTGTTGGTGCAGGAAACCACTTTTGCACTTGTATTAGTGTGGAAAAAACACTTTTCGCACTTGTGTTAGTGTTGAAAAACCACTTTTTGCACTTGTGTTAGTGTTGAAAAACCACTTTTCGCACTTGTGTTGGTGCAGGAAACCACTTTTGCACTTGTATTAGTGTGGAAAAACCACTTTTCGCACTTGTGTTAGTGTTGAAAAACCACTTTTCGCACTTGTGTTGGTGCAGGAAACCACTTTTGCACTTGTATTAGTGTGGAAAAAACACTTTTTGCACTTGTGATAGTGTTGAAAAACCACTTTTTGCACTTGTGTTAGTGTTGAAAAACTACTTTTCGCACTTGTGTTGGTGCAGGAAACCACTTTTGCACTTGTATTAGTGTGGAAAAAACACTTTTCGCACTTGTGTTAGTGTTGAAAAACCACTTTTCGCACTTGTGTTAGTGTTGAAAAACCACTTTTCGCACTTGTGTTAGTGTTGAAAAACCACTTTTCGCACTTGTGTTGGTGCAGGAAACCACTTTTGCACTTGTATTAGTGTGGAAAAAACACTTTTTGCACTTGTGATAGTGTTGAAAAACCACTTTTTGCACTTGTGTTAGTGTTGAAAAACCACTTTTCGCACTTGTGTTGGTGCAGGAAACCACTTTTGCACTTGTATTAGTGTGGAAAAAACACTTTTCGCACTTGTGTTAGTGTTGAAAAACCACTTTTCGCACTTGTGTTAGTGTTGAAAAACCACTTTTCGCACTTGTGTTAGTGTTGAAAAACCAGTTTTCGCACTTGTGTTGGTGCAGGAAACCACTTTTGCACTTGTATTAGTGTGGAAAAACCACTTTTCGCACTTGTGTTAGTGTTGAAAAACCACTTTTTCGCACTTGTGTTAGTGTTGAAAAACCACTTTTCACACTTGTGTTGGTGCAGGAAACCACTTTTGCACTTGTATTAGTGTGGCAAAAACACTTTTTGCACTTGTGATAGTGTTGAAAAACCACTTTTCGCACTTGTGTTAGTGTTGAAAAACCACTTTTCGCACTCGTGTTGGTGCAGGAAACCACTTTTGCACTTGTATTAGTGTGGAAAAAACACTTTTTGCACTTGTGATAGTGTTGAAAAACCACATTTCGCACTTGCGTTAGTGTTGAAAAATCACTTTTCGCACTTGTGTTGGTGCAGAAAACCACTTTTGCACTTGTATTAGTGTGGAAAAACCACTTTTCGCACTTATGTTAGTGTTGAAAAACCACTTTTCGCACTTGTGTTAGTGTTGAAAAACCACTTTTCGCACTTGTGTTAGTGTTGAAAAATCACTTTTCGCACTTGTGTTGGTGCAGAAAACCACTTTTGCACTTGTATTAGTGTGGAAAAACCACTTTTCGCACTAGTGTTAGTGTTGAAAAACCACTTTTCGCACTTGTGTTAGTGTTGAAAAACCACTTTTCGCACTTGTGTTGGTGCAGGAAACCACTTTTGCACTTGTATTAGTGTGGAAAAAACACTTTTTGCACTTGTGATAGTGTTGAAAAACCACTTTTTGCACTTGTGTTAGTGTTGAAAAACCACTTTTCGTACTTGTGTTGGTGCAGGAAACCACTTTTGCACTTGTATTAGTGTGGAAAAAACACTTTTCGCACTTGTGTTAGTGTTGAAAAACCACTTTTCACACTTGTGTTAGTGTTGAAAAACCACTTTTCGCACTTGTGTTAGTGTTGAAAAACCACTTTTCGCACTTGTGTTGGTGCAGGAAACCACTTTTGCACTTGTATTAGTGTGGAAAAAACACTTTTCGCACTTGTGTTAGTGTTGAAAAACCACTTTTCGCACTT